>NW_019745078.1:1356526-1385407 GCF_002891405.2 Cryptotermes secundus
GGGGCGGGGTCTTGCGGTGAGGTGAGACAACCAGCGAAATTCCGAACAGCAGAGAATATTTCCAAGCTCAGACTCCATATCACAAAATTTTTACATTGGCCTTGATTGATCCACTATGAACTGAGGAAGTAAACGAGTTTATGATCCAGTATAGCAGCTCTGGAGAGATTTCACAGGTAGATTTTTTTTATCTGTCATTCGATAATTTTATTATTAAATTTCAATAATTGAATTCTTTATGTAGTTGATAAAAAAAATGCGTCACCGTTTATTCCAATCATATTGGGAACTCAATTCTCATTAGTCCAGCTGTTTTGTTGAATGTCTGCTCCTCCAGCCAAAACTGTGCATCTTCATGCACTTCAGCTGCTGATGTTTACAGAAATACCGACATATTTCTAGCTAAAACTGTTTCTCTATATCATATTTTTAACAGCACTTTCTTAGTGCTTAGTGCTGTGATTTCCTCGCCACAAAATGTCTGGTGTGATTGCACTTGCTGACTCTGTTGTCCGAATGAAAAAATTTTGTCTCTTGCCTTTTGTTTGCAAAAATGCGTTTTTGCTTCCTTCTTTACTTGTGTTTACTTTATAAATGGCCTTTAGGCTCGATGAGTAAGCACGCAAGTGAATTAAAACTAAATGAAATTATTTTGGAAAAAATATTATGTAAGTACTTTACATAAAATATGTCGGACATAAACCCGAAACTTCGCGCCGTCGCTGTGTCTTGAGACCTAACTTTTGACTTATAAACAGTGTTTCATACAAAACGTAGTCTATTGGTATGTTTACGATATATGGCCGTACTAAACTGCATTTACCTAGCTCCAGTGGTTCGTTACCCGACCCCATGAGAGCGAAAGTAAATATGTATTTCATATAAAAACCTTAAGCTGAATTTTACCGCAAATCACAGTGGCCGCGCGGTCTAAGACATGAACCATCTTCGTCTTTCGAACACTGGGATCGTGGGTTCTAATCCCACCCAAGGTACGGATGTTTGTTTGCGTTCATTCTGTGCTTGTGTTGTCCTGTGTAAGTAGCGCCTTACGGCGGGCTGATCCCTTGTCCAAGGAGTCGTACAAACTGTGTATAGGATTAAGAAATCGAAGTGAAACAAAGCGTTGCACGGATGCTCTATGCTGCAAAGTTGGAGCAACAGGAAACAGAGAGAGAGAGGGGAAAGTTTACAGAATTATTATTATTATTATTATTATTATTATTATTATTATTATTATTATTATTATTATTATTATTAGTGTTCTACAGCCATTTGTTTGGCTTTGGCCGCTTTTTCAGTTTCTTGATCCTATACACAGTTGGTAGGACTCCTTGGTCGGGGGATCAGCCCGTCGCAAGATCTCTATCTACACACAGGACAGAATAAAGGCACACAATACAGATATCCATACCTTCAGTGGGATTCGAAACCACGATCCCAGCGTTTGAGCGAGCGAAGAGGGTTCATCCCTCAGACCGCGCGGTCACTTTGATCGTTTTTTTTTTCCTTGGCACTACAGCCCCAGTGGGCCTAGGCCTACCTCCATGAACTTTTCCGTTCACTTCGGCTTTTCTAGATCTTACACATTTGGTAGGACTCCTTGGGCGGGTGATCAGCTCGTCGCAAGGCCTTTACCTGTACACAAACACAGAAAAACGCACACAAACAAACTAAACATCCGTGCCCTGAGTGGGATTCGAACCCATGATCCCGGTTTCCAAGCGAGAGAAGACAGTGCATGCCTTAGACAGCTCGGCTACCGTGACCGGCCTGTGATCGGTTTATCAAATGATAATTATGCTACAAGATTAATTACGAGAACAGTCAAAATATATCGGTACTACAACCACCAGGTGTGCATAAAATGTAAAGTTGTCCCTGCGCTTAATTAATTAAGCTCTATGCTATGAAGACATGAGGGGAATGGATGTATAGCTCCATCGTTCTTTAGATGGAGGTGAGTGGTTAGTTTCACTCCCCGACCGCTTTACCCCTGGGGAAAAAGACCCCGGTACCCCTTGGATAGGAGGTTCGGTGAGTCTCAGAGCCGGTCTGGACACTGCAGGGTAGAGAAAAATATTGAACGTTCCGGTAACCAAACCCCGGCCGTCGCTATACCAACTGGGCGATCCTGACTCTTATCTTAGTGAATGAATCCACCAGCCGGCCAATGAAAACTCTGATTAATTGGTATTGACATTATTTCATGTTTTCTGAAATAAAGCATTTTCAAGATTTTGTCATAGTAAGAGCGTCTGTCAGTTTCTTATACTGAACCCATGTCAGCCTCGAAGGTTCTGAAGAGAGACGCTTTTCTTGAAAAGTTATTTCCATTAAATATATATAAAATAAGGCTTTATAGTTTCCCACTGCTGTTTCTCTCTACTGTGTTTTCCTCCTTTCTTTGGTGTTCTCAAATACTGAAGCTATAAAATATAGCTGACACCGTCCGGCTCTGGAAGACTTCCTCAATCTTTGTTACTATGGCAACGGCAATGGACTCGTGGACTCCCGACACTACGTTCTCGTCTTGCGAGGCGAAATCCTCCCCCACTGCCATCGCGATCCATAGAGCCATGCAAGCCGTTTTTATGGCCAGCCCGGGCTGGTTGGCTTCATAACTTGTCTGCCGTCGTAATGAGCAGAGAGGGAGCAACCGCTCAGCCTATCACCAGCTTCAAAAACATTCACGTGGTAATTCGGTGCAGTTCATTTGTCTCGCGTCATTCTGCAACTTGATTGACGTTACCACGCTTTTCTTTTGAACTGTGCTGTACTCATCTTGACATTTATCTACACCCCCCTCCCCTCCATTCATTTATTGTTCCATCTACTGAAGCCTAATCTTAGCCAGATAAATCCAGTCTACACTAGCACAGACCACTTCTTTTCGATCTATTTACATAACTCTTCCATCTACACCGTGGTCTCGCAAGTGGTTTCTTGCCCTCAGGTTTCTAGCCTCTCTCATCTCACCATTCGATGGCCACGTCTTCCTTTTTTTATGAAAATATTAATCATGAAGCTCCTAGTTATGGTTGCCTATTCTCTACACCTTTCCTTTGCTCTGTTTCTTCAACCTCTTTCTTCGATCCCCACTTTCTCCTCGGCACCCTCTTCTTAAACTCTCCCAATTAGGAATAGCTTAGCCTGTGCAACAGAAGAAGTGGGCGCATGACATGCAGTAATGAAAAGACCCGCGACTTGCATTTTGAACGGTTCAGAATATGATCTATATAACATAATATACGAAAACATAAGCTCCTTTCCAGTGTAGTATCTGTACCGTTGATTAGTTGTTTCAGCAATAGAATTTATGACCATACTTCCTTATATTCGGGATAGCGACGTCCGTGTTCGCTACTGGCTACGGGCTGGAAGACCAAGGGTTCGGAGTTCGAGTCCCGGTGGGGGCAAGAATTTTTACTTCTGCCTGTCCAGACTGGCTCTGGGGCTCACCCGGCCTCCTATCCATTGGGTACCTAGGATTCTTTCCCAAGGGGTAAAGTGGCCTTTGCGTGAACCTGGCCACTCATCTGCATTTAGTGCCGAGGTCAAGAAGAAACGTGGATCTATACATCCACTCCCCCCATACGCCTTCATGGAGTAGTGCTTAATTAGCACAAGGACAACTTAACTTTTACTTACAGGCTTTTATTGCTAATGATAATGGGTTTCTTAAATGCAGTAAATGAATAGCTAAGCCTATATATAAAAATCTGTATTAAATTAGACATTTTTCATCTTTGTTTATAACTCATTTCTCCCCCTCCCCGTTATTAGCCAAAATACTGTGTCGAAGATGAGTAAGATTTTCCGCCGCCCTTGCCGGTTTTCTCTCTTTTGCTACGGCACTCGGAGCCAAGGGGAAAAAACTTTGGTTTTTGTGTCATGATGAATGCTCACTTCATATACAATGTGTCGGCAGAGCTAATGAACTGTACATAATCTTGCTACTATTTATGGTAATGATAATTAATTGAATGTGGTCTGGGGACATTGCACATTTACAGCGGGGATTTCTGTTTAAGATGGACAAACGATCTTATAGGAATGTAACATATAATTTAATAATTTTCATTAAGCCTACGTATAAACTTCTGTGTTAGGAATGTAACAAAAGAAAACGAAATCATTATTACTAATGTCAACTAAAGAGAGTTTGCTTTTTCAGTTACTGTATAACTAGCATAAACAATGTACAGAACTGTAAGGTATATTTTGGACTCTATCCATCGCCTGGTATATAGAAGACAAAAAGCACAAAGTTTCGGAGACTGGATCTGTCTCCGTCCTCAGGTGTATGGGGCAAGATAGACCTACTCAGTTGGGCCCGTTAGAAAGAGCTAGTCTCAATCACTGGTTGTGTTTTTTTCTTCTAGTATACACCAGACGATGGATAGAGTCCAAAATATACCTTATAGTTCTGTACAGCATACACCATCGTCAGAATACTTTCAAGTCTATTAGCATAAACAAGCTGAAATTCGAAACTGTTAAAAATTGTCAGATATGCCTAACTTCAATAGCTTTAAAATTTCCTCACATGCAGTTATGTTTCTATTAAATGCTAACTAAGCTTAAAATAATTACACTGCACGGTTTTGCTGCCTGGAAGAAATATTTTCAGTAAACATATTTCTTTGAGAACATCGAACATTCATGTTCCTCCAGTTTCTTTCAGTTGTAACTTGACCAATTACAACACTGTGTGTTTCAGTGATCTGGCCCTCAGTTACAGAGCAAACACTGACAGACCAATTACAACACTGTGTGTCTGAGTGATCTGGCCCTCAGTTACAGAGCAAACACTGACAGACCAATTACAACACTGTGTGTCTGAGTGATCTGGCCCTCAGTTACAGAGCAAACACTGACAGACCAATTACAACACTGTGTGTCTGAGTGATCTGGCCCTCAGTTACAGAGCAAACACTGACAGACCAATTACAACACTATGTGTTTGAGTGATCTGGCCCTCAGTTACAGAGCAAACACTGACAGACAATTTGTAAACTTTACTAATAACAGTTACGTGTACGTTATGACCACACAAGCATTTATCTCGTTCATATTCGAGATATTTCCTTAAGCTGCATCGCATTATTACGAATAACCAAAAATGCAGGAATTGGCGGAAACTTCTACGTAAACATTTCTCGTTTCCACTTACAATTCTCACACTTGACTTCTCCATTGACACGCATTTCCATTAAATGATAGTGACAATGAATGCTCGCTATTAACAATGGAAATTTGTTTCAAAAAAGAACTAGGGGCTATAATTCCAGCTGAAGGACTGTTATCTGTTACCGTCGCCTCATAGTCCAGTACTTAGCCACTTGACTGCAGTGATGTTCACGTGTGAATAGGACAAGAATAAGGACAGCTCCGTAAGCTTTAGGGTTTTGTATGCAGGGCTGCATCAGGAAAGATATTTAGGAGCTAATATCTTCCCCGGATAAGAAGTAATTACTTTTTCTATCATTGTTTTTATTTCCTGCAGTTCTTGACATAGAACTAATAGCCTATTTTTATAGTGAGACATTTCTAACAACATTCCCAGCCCCGAAATTGCCCGCAAGTTGTCATCAACAGTACAAAAATTCCGGTTCAAATCGAAGTAAAATACTTGGGTTTATATCGCGACCAAAATCTGATATGGCAGAAACACGTCAAAACAAAGCGTTAGAAATTAAAAATAAGACTGTGAGAAGTGTCCTGGCTTTAGGGCCGCAAATCCAAATTATCCATTGGAGAAAACTATATAAATGCATAATAAAACCCATATGGACATATGGTATACAACTACGGGGATGCACAACACCATCAAACACAAAAATAATTCAAAGGTTCCATTCAATAACCAACGCACCTTTGTATGTCTCGAATTTTGCTGTCCATAATGATCTGCAAATCCCATTTGTCATAGAAGAAATACGTAGACTGTCAACACTCTACCATCAAAGCATACTCGGACACAATAACAGACTAGGAGAAATTAGCAGCCCACCAAATGTAAGAAGATTGAGGAGACAGTGACCGTCTGACATACTAACATACTACTGTACAATCTGCAGATGAGGAAAGCTAGAGCCATTATAATTCCGCTATGGGGCCTGTCAGAGTATCATCAGTGGATGATCTCTCTACTCAAGACACCCACTTAGAGAAAATTTACTTATTACTCCATAAAATCGAGTGTAGACTGTAAATATGCTATATATATTATTAAAATATATAAAAATTCCGAACTCCAGGCTGGAGGTCTCCCCTTGCCGGCCATCTGGATTAGTTTATTCAGTTTATTCGTAGCTAGCCTCAGAATCTGGAGAGTATATGAGAACGCTGTATATATAAAAGTAGGAACAAGAGAGTGGATATGAGAAAAAAAATATCACAGGTGACTCGAACTTCACAATTTTACCGTTCATCTAATATTACTGTAGCGGTAAAATCATCCTTTGGTAATTTTGGGGAATATCTCTAATGGAAGTGACTTCTTTCCTATGTGTAGCAACAGATATAACTTCAACAAAGAAAAATATCTCAATTTGGTTTTCTAGCAAGAGAAACTCAAGGTTTAAACCCGACAAAATCAAAGCTCGCCAGAGGAAACTGATCCTCGGGTAGCTCAGTAGGCCCTGCATCCTCTCAAAATCTGCTTTTATGCCACGTATTTTAACGTCGTCCTATGTATCCTTCTTTGTGTTTCTAGTGGTTGCTTCCCAAGATATTTTGCCTCTCCAAATTCTATTTTCATTTCTTGTTAGTACCATACGTGCTGTATAGCCACTCCATTTTCTTTGATGTGACTGACCTAACTGTACTCTGTGGACTGTGTATATTCCAATGATCATATTATTATCAAATATCTTCATTTTTGTACCTAATTATTTCATTAGCTATCTGGAAAAAATTCGTTGAATATCTTCTTGGACTGACCGCATCTGTGGTCTAGCGGTCAGCGTTCCTGGCTACAGATCCAGAGGTTCGGGTTCGATTCCCGGAGCTACCATATTCTTTTCTGAGAAATGTGCGTCTGAAACGGGGTTCACTCAACCTCGTGATGATGATTGAGGAACTATTTCAAGGAAATAGCGGCTCCGGTCTAGAAAACCGAAATTAACGGCCGTGGGGATTCGTTGCGCTGATCAGGCGACACCCTCTATCCGCTAAAGTTGACACTAAACTTCGTCTACAAGCGGCGATCTCTCGGTTGGTATAGTTCGTTTGCGGAATAAAATCACCAATTTTTTTTCTTTTGTTTTTATCTTCTTGGACTGAACATGTCAACTTGATGAATATAAATACACAGTTACTCGGAACTCGGAACTCAACCGACTGAAGAGCACACAATGTTATAGCCATGAACTGTAGCTCCAGACTTGTTCCCAAGCAGTAATTTTTCATACCAGTAAAACAAGAAAGCTATGAGGGAGAAGGGAGTTCGTCTTTATACCGGGGGAATTTAAGCTCAAGGGAGCAACAGACAAAACATGTCCTCTGCCTGTTCTCGTTTAGGGTCTAATTAGCATTGTCTGAATTAATAAGAACATTATCAGAGAAGAAGGAAAGAAGAAACATATTTATATAATAAGATGTAAATGTATGGCACAAGCAGGTTCACATAGAGAGGCATCATTTCTTGCAGCACAAAAGTGCGAAAGGTCATTTCCGATATCTACATAGACCATAGATTTACTTGTGTAGTCGTTTCCTGGCATAATTGCAAAAGTTGAAGAATCTGAGGATAGCAGTAAAAGGAAAAAGTAATGGTTTTTTGAAATTAAGAGAATATTATATCGTATACATGAATTGCGTGCAAACATTCACTTCAAATATGTTTGTTCCTCCGTATCATATAAAACTTAAGACTGTTGTGATTATAATTTTACCTGTGGTCTCATAAGAGTGTGAAACTATTTTCATTATTGCTTGGATCTGTGCTTGCCACTTGCTTTCATGCTGGTTTCTTATTCGTCTTATTCTTTGACCCTGAAGGTGGAGGCGGCATATTCCTCAGAAACATCGGTTGACTTTCAACGGGCGTTATGGATTTATGTCTTAGGAGATAGAACTTTCGTACCCACCCTTGTGAGAACCTCAAATCCTGCATGGATTTATGTGGCTCAGAACAGGGTCCAGTTGCAGACACTTGTGAACCCGTAAAGAAACTTCAGTTCCAGTAAAATGCTGGGGGAACTTCTTGACCAACTATCAGATTCTGAAGGAAGACCCTGCGCTTTGAGGTCACCCAGTTATATGGACCACACCGTGTGGCCGCAGGAGGTCGCGGAAAACTGACCAAAGAACTGGTCACTATGTCTTAACTTTGCGATGTGTGCCCGGCAGCTGATTAACGTAACATGGACCTTTTGACAGTGACATGATAGACTGACAAGCCGCCTGTCATTTTTGTTCTTCGCTGTAACTCATCAGAGAAGTTGCGTAATGAGGAATTTAACTGATAATCCAAGAAGAATATGACGGGTGAGACAAACACCACGCACGATGAAACAAGAAATGAATACTATATTTTTGACTGAAAACATCAATGGAAGAATCTGATTGGTAGACTAATATTAACATGGATTTATATAAGATTACTTTGCAGATATGAATTTGATTGAACTGACCGAGAATCGGGTCTAAGGGTTCATCGTTTTGACATCGGTGACAAAATATGCGGCTAAATAAAATCAGGGACGTTATTGCCCTTCTGTGTTATATACACAATATACACGTATAAGAGAAGACGGTTCATGATGCATGTTATGCGCTCGCAGAGGACGTAGTTACTGTCAAGTTGGCCGCGCCACAGCTCAAACGGTTAGTCGCTGGCGTCCACCGCGGCGGCCCGGGTTCGATCCTGGGTCTGGTCAAGTGGGATTTGTGGTGGACAAAGTGGCGCTGGGGCAGGTTTTCTCCAAGTACTTCGGTTTCCCCTGCCAATCTTCATTCCACCAACTGCTCCACAATCACCCTCACCTATCATCTGGGGCTGGTAAAATAGGCCAAAACTGGCCGCAGTTCAAGGGACTTAGTCCCACCCCACTAGCAATAAAAAATACTGTCAAGCTTTTTTTTAGTTATTTTGAGTTTTCTTTGGATGGGATGAGACAGTCTACTTGGTATGTCGGCCACTAACTGTCCTACTGTACCAGCCCCGGATAATAAGTGAGTGTGGAGAAATCAGTGGAATGAGAATTTGCAGGGAAAATCGAAGTATCCTGAGAAAACCTGCCCCAGTTCCACTTTTTCCAACACAAATTCCGCATGACCTGAACTTGGTTCGAACCCGGGCCGCCGCGGTGGAGTTACAGTCAATAACAGAGAGATGAGGCTCATTGTCCGATGTTCTCTATGTGTGCGTATTTTCACATTTAGGATTAATAAAATTATAGGAAAGTACTCGCATGTGGAGAAAATGTGATTACGAGACAAACGAAGTTTATAAGGGATTTCCCGTTGAATTTTTAACGGGCCTTTTCTAACAATGTTTACAGATTGTCCTAGAAAGAGTGTACTGTGGGATTAGTTGCATGTTTGAGGTAGGCGAGCTTGTTGGCCTGTTTCCCAAATACAAAAGTACGTACAGCCCTTATCACTACACTGCCACACTCGGTAGAAGATAATGTTCTTTCTGAAGTTATATTTCAGCATCCTGTTGCACTGTATAGATCTGACTTAGGAGCTTTCATTCCGTCTGTATGCAACGTCATTCTCTATTCTGTCTTCGTATTCAAATACATGTTTCGGTTTAACTGGTTATCTTGAGGTGCAACTACAATAGGAGGAAAGCAAACCGCATTACAGTGAGCATCAGAATCCTTAACCAGAAGAAATTGTATACCTGAAGATGGCCAGTTAGACCGAAACGTGTAGTGTTCAACAGGAAGAAGGAATAGTGAAGGACGTTACACACAGACGGCACAAAATCTCCTGTGTGTTCTTTCTAACAGAACTGTATGAAGTGCATATGTGACAGAACTACGACTGAACTGGTCAGAATTTGAAATTAAGTGGTGGTGACCTATCTTAAGATCTTGTCTTAGTGTCGGCACGAATGGAGTGCGGATATCTATATAACATCATTCAGAATAGTTAGGCTCTCTTCCAAGCTTGTAGCCGTGAACACAAAGCAGGATTGCTAGTGGCTGGAAGTCGATGCTTGACAGCGAATAAGTAAATGCAACTGTTTATGGTGTACGAATTAAGGGGCTGTCATATGTTTCAGAAGAAGATATTTTTTTTTGCCTTCCTTTAGAAAAGTTTACGAAAACAGAGCACGTTAAAAGTGGAAAAAGGAAAGTTAGAAGAAAAGCACGAAAAGAAAAGACAAGGACGTTAGGAACAAGAGAATGAAGAAAGTAAAAAAGCATATCGTTGTCCGTGGACGCCATTTGTTGGTTCTCCGGGGTGTAGTTGGCCGCTACCAAACGGCGTGAGAATTGCTTGAGGCGTTTTCTCTTGTAAATAAAACAGACAGGTACCATAGTAATAAGAGCGTCTGTATTCCCTCGCTTGGCCTAATTTCACCTCATACTACCAGCACAGTAACTGAATAAGCTCTTTTCTTTTTCTTCCATAAGAGAAATTGCGGACCAGACGGAATTTCTCGCAAGAAAAGAAAAATCATGCTTCGTCGCTGATTACAGTTCCTCTTGGACAGCAAGTCCATTTTGTCATTCTCTTAAATCAGCGGTTCCCAGCCTCGGGCCGCAACCCAAATTAGGATCGCATGTTTCTTGTCAGTCACGAAGTGCCGTAGAAAGAAATGAAACTGCGTCTCTTTGCAAGCAAAAATTCACTAACGCTTGACATGAAAGTGGAAATGAAGCTCCACAAATTGTAGGTCTCGGCGTTACTCCTTAGCTTCGCGCTCCAATCGCTTTAACCTCACGGTAATTCTCTGTACCAATTTGGTAATATCGCGATCGTGCAACAACTTTACTTTTTTTTTGGCCGAATAATGTCAAAGGGTGCTGCTGGTCAGCAGTTTAGGATCATATCAGATTTTCGTTAAACCACTCATTAATGATACACCGTACTGTACAGTTCTACGGAATAGAATGCTTCAGATGTTTACGGCGCTCAGCTGACCAACAAGTTTCCTTTTTTATGCAATTTGGAGGTCCGTGAGGGCCTATAGTGTTCACGCGGGCCTGCCCATCTTCCCTATCCTGAGCCAGATGAATCCAGGTCAACCCCCGCGCGTTGTTTCGCTAAGATCCAACCGTAATACTAGGCTTCCATCTACGCCTATATCTCTCAAGCCATTCCTTTCCTCTGGGTTTTTGTTTGAAAATCTGTACCAATTTCTCGCATCTTCCATGCATGCTACATGTATGTTCCACCTCATATTCCTTTAATTGATAATATTTGGAGGAATTGAAATTAAATTAGGAAACTTTCGACGTAGTTTTCTCCAGCCTTCTGGGTCCTCACAGGTCCAGACTTCCTCCTTAATATCCTATTCTCTAGTAGTCCGTTCGTGAAGAGTTCTGGCTTCTGAGATACAACGCCATGTAATCTGCTGTAAGTCAGCCGACGTTTTGGAGGAATATATCACCTCTGTATTCAGGGTTGAAGTGTAAGCGAAGCAAGGCATGAACCAGGCAGTAAGCAGAAGACAGAATTCTTCATAACCACCTATATGATCATCTAAAACAATACTCTGTTTATGTTCTTGCCTTAATACGGGAGACCTATTTTCAAATCCACATAGAGGAAGAGGAAACATTGTAGTTGGTAGTTAATTTAATATTTTGAATCATTAAATTCGAGTACATGATATTTAAAATTAATTTCATACTTCACAGAAAACCTTACAAGAGAAATCTGTTATGCTGTCTGGAGAAATATTCGCTGTTTATTTTAACTGTAAAAATAAATGGTACATAAAGTAAACCATTTCATGTAGGGAGTGAGCAATATGAAGAATAAACAGTTATCGTTGTTATACTATAAGATATACGTATATCTGAAATAAATGAATACCAAAATGACAAAGTGATGTCATTAAGAAAACGTTTGAAGGATGAGTACACGTTTTCATTCTTACTCATCTCCGTGACTCGACCTCTTATGTACGAGTAATATATCCAATATTTTGTTCAATAAGTGTTTTAGGGAAATTATTGTATTTAAACTTCCTACAAGCAGGTAATGTTAAAGACTGGTACATAGGCCCCAAGTACCTGTAATAAAATTTACCCGACAGCATATAATAGAAACTTTTCAAGTGTAGTTTAATGCATATAAACCGAGATAGGAGGCCTACTGCTAGAGCTGTTGTCTTGTATTCTGGAAATGCCCTTTTCGAATCTCGACTGGGTTATCGGCTACCCAGAATCAGTCCCTCCAGACGAGTACCAAGAGAAGAAACTCGATTAGGCCACGATTGATTACTTCCAAATCCGTTCCAATTCATACTTCGATAATTATCCTATCTTTCGACGCTAGTTACTTACAGCGTCATAAATTAACCCCAAGGGACAAATCTCCATATAACACTGGGTTACATGGTTGAATATAAACACCGGAAGGTAGGACATACATACGTCTGCATGGAACACATGAAAATATATGGATATCTTAAGAGATGTAAATAAATTATAAAAACGTGTAAGAATATTGCGACGGATTTGATCAACGCGTTGCCAGGCAACAGCACTGTAAACACGGTCCAACACACAATAGAGGAAGCTGTGTTTTCCGTGTCCGCGGTGACATCACATAACAGTAGGTAGTGATCACGTGACATGTGTCTCCTGTGATGCATGTCCGTTCCGCGGCTATATAAATAAGAGTCCAGGAGGGCTCAGAGCTGTTACGAGTGAGTAGTAGCGGCAGAAGCACGCGAACAAGCAAGCAAGCAAGCAGTAAGCTCGAGAAGTACCTAAGAGTACAAGAAGTCTGCCTGTGAAGATTTAACGTGTGATCTGACAACTTTATATGTGCCATAGTGCAGTGGTTTTCGGAGTGTGATTTAGGGAGACTTTTATAGTTCCTGTATTATAAATTCGTGAAGACTAGTGCAGATGTACTGAAGAGAGTAGCGTGGAGTGCTATGTGCTATGTAGTGTGAAAATCAGTAACAGTGTAATAATTATTTCTAGTTACGAACTGTAACTGGTCAATAACTCCAATTACCAATTCGAACTACGTCTTTTTTTTTCCTTGGCACTACTGCCCCAGTGGGCCTAGGCCCACTTCCATGAACTCCGTTCACTTCTGTTTTTCTAGATGTTGCACATTCGGTAGGACTCCTTGGATGAGTGATCAGCTCGTCGCAAGGCCTCTACCTGTAGACAAACACAGAAAAACGCACACAAACATCTATGCCCTGAGTGGGATTCGAACCCACGAACCCGGCTTCCGAGCGAGCGAAGACAGTGCATGCCTTAGACCGCTCGGCTACCGTGACCGGCGAACTACGTTTTTAGTCACTGAGATATGTGAAAATATCGTAAGAATTTTAAGGATATCATAGGAATTGTAAGAATAGCATATGAACCTTAAGAATATTAGGAGAAACGTAGGCATATCTTAAGAACTATAAGGGTTTCGTAATAATTGTAAGGACATCATATGAGCCGCGCCATAGCTCAAGCGGTTAGTCGCTTGCTTCCCACCGCGGCGGCCCGGGTTTGATCCCGGGTCTGGTCAAGTGGGATTTGTGGTGGACAAAGTGGTACTTGGGCTGGTTTTTGTCCAAGTACTTCGGTTTTCCCTGCCAATCTTCATTCCACCAAATTCTCCATCATCATAATCACCCGGGACAGGCTACAGTAGGTCAATCAGTGGCCGCCGTGCCGAGTGGACCCAGTTGGACTCCACCCCATACTAAGCGAAATTAAAAAAAAGGGGCATCTTAATAACTGTAAGGACATCATGGATATTATGAGAAACCTAAGAATATCATAAAAACTGTAAGGGTTTCATAATAATTGTAAGCATATCATGATAACTGTAAGGATATCATATGAACCTTAAGGACATTATGAGAAACCTAAGAATATCTAAGAACTGCAAGGGTAACGACGAAAATATTTCTTTCCCCTTCTGCACTCTTCTCATATATAGGAAACAAATTTCGCATCTTCTGTTTGTACGGATTGTAAAGCGCAGTTGAAATGCTTCGTGAGCCGTCGTCTTTTTCCGCTATTTACCCCCTTGACAACCACTGCCACTACTGTCACCACACCCCAAAGGTATCGTGACGCGACTCATGGGTGTTATTGGAGACTGCACACAGACATCACAGGACACAGTAAATTAGATTTAGGTAGCACTGGGATAAAACTCTTCTAAGCCATCTTTTTTACACTCTCTTCTTGTGACGTCAGAACCAGCTGAGTGTTGGACCCGTTGCTATAAACCGCAGTACCAACAACTGCAGGCTGAGTGACTGTGTTTCTGTGTGACTCACTATCGTTTCTTAATCAGTGGCGGTTTCCATCAGATGGTGGCATCCATAGGCTGAGTATTCTCATAGGTCAGTCATTTTGTTGACACATAGTAGAAGTAGTCAATTGTAACAGTTTATGCGATCTCTCGTATAACTTGTATTAGGGGGAGAGTATTTTTTTTATTATTGCTAGTGGGGTGGGAATAAGTCCCTTGTACTGCGGGCACTTCTGGCCTATTGTACCAGCCCCAGATGATAGGTGAGGGTGATTGTGGAGCAATTGGTGGAATGAAGATTGGTAGGGGAAACCGAAGTACTCGGAGAAAACCTGCCCCAGCGCCACTTTGTCCACCACAAATCCCACTTGACCAGACCCCGGATCGAACCCGGGCTGCGGCGGTGGACGCCAGCGACTAACCGCTTGAGCTATGGCGCGGACCTAGGGAGAGAGTACAAATTTGTTTGGGATATCGCCTACCCTGCCTGAAAATTTTCCTCACTTTTTCCACTCTAGTTTACACTAATGTAATTATTTGTAATTATATTTCTACTCTTGGGTCTTTGAGTTTCTTGGATATGAGCAGTGTTTCCGACGTTTCAGAGATACACGGTGTCTCTATCTTCAGGTTAGAGGTGAGTGGGATGAATGTTCATATTTGGTACATAGTGTCTTCAAATTAGCTTTGCTGAGGTTATTCTGACGTCCGTGGAAAATTACTTTATGTACAACCAAAATCAGATTCAACTAAACACCCAAACAGAACAACATTTGCTAGGAACAAGGAATAGTGTAACCACAACGTTACTACCTGTTGATGACAATAATCTTAATGCAAATGAAAATAATCACACTTGAACACTTAACCATTTCAGTGAACCGAAATTTATGACACCCCGTATATATACGTTTTGGTCCACTGGATCCAGAGAAGAATCGTGAGGTTAGTGCTCTATCCTGTCCAACAAGAAGTGTGTACAGGACGCATGATGGACCTTAAAATGGCCTTCTTTGATAATATTTTCACGCTGACTGTCTTATCTTGGACTGGAGACCGATTGCCATCTTTCCTCCGCTGTATCTGTTGGATCACAGCACATATATAAGCACTCACTCATTCTACTCACTCCGACCCTGAAGATAGAGGCAAAATGTAGCTACGAAACGTCTTCAACACTGCGCACATTTAGACAGTGACGAGAGTAGAATCAGCATCAACAAATAACCACCGTGAAAGACTAGAATCAGTAGTAGTTGTCCTTGATATTTTCCTTTAAAGGGGGGGCTCTATGTGTAGGCTACCTGGATGAAAATGGTCCTCATTTGGAATAATATGAATAAATTGTCCTCCGTTTCATATCTTCACAAATTACGTAAATATATTCCTCTGTAATCTGTTCGGGAGGAGGTAGTAGTGGCGCACGTAGGGGAGAATTGTATCTATACCCCTAAACACAAGAAACATAAGTACAGGTCAGACTTTCCTCAGATTTTGCATCAGAAATTTGAATAAGTTGTAGCACCTCTTTTCCATACATTGATACTCTTTTGTAAATGCAGAGAGAGAGAGATAACTGCTAGAAAGAGAGAAGCTGTGGTCTTTATGTGAAGAATTGCAATTTTACGTACTTCACACCGGCGGCAAAGCCGCTGCAGATCTCAAGGCCATAGCTAATGTCCCGCCGAACCTGCCCTACAATTTTTACAGTTCTATTTATCTCCTTGATTTCAGCAGTACTACTCGCCTCTCAGTTTTGTAATCTCACGCTATTTTGGCGGCCTGTCTCCACTAGTTTCACTTAAAAGTTTCTTCCAGCTCTTCTTGCAGACATTTGCAGATATTTGTTCGAGCACAATTTCAAAATCTTAAGATAACAACAGCAACGTTCCTGGAATCATCGGCCGCGTAATCCTGAATTCTTCTACCGCATGAGGCCACCAAAGAGGCTTGTATAGCAGTAGACTTGTATTCGGGAGGTACTAGTTTCAAAAATCTGTTAGAACACTGGCTAACTTAACTGAGGTTTCTCGTGTATTCTCTGCCTTCCCCCAAAATCTCGGTAAAATATCTGGATTAGATCAAAACCGCTTCCTTCCATATCTTTCCCAGTCATTATTCACCACGCGATCCACCATTCATTGCTACTATATAATCTGAGATAGTGACAAGCTTTTAAAAGGTCGTAAAATAGGCCACAAAAACCTTCACTCTCTTATATGCTTTTTTATTCAGTTCATGTAGACCTGTATGTATATAAGGGTCTTAATATCCTCCGCTCCTATTTTTTTTCCCCTTGACACTACAGCCCCAGTGGGCCTAGGCCTATCTCCATGAACTTCTCCGTTCACTTCGGTTTTTCTAGATCTTACACATTCGGTAGGACTCCTTGGGCGGGTGATCGGCTCCTCGCAAGGCCTCTACCTGTACACAAACACAGAAAAACGCACACACAATCTAAACATCCATGCCCTGAGTGGGATTCGAACCCACGATCCCGGTTTCCAAGCGAGCGAAGTCTGTACATGTCTTAGACCGCTCGGCTACCGTGACCGGCACCGCTTCTATTACTCTTCTGAATTCCTCACCTCATACTCATGTCTAATTACCCCGTGATAGTACTTGCTGTGTCTAATGCAGACTAATCAGTTCTATGGAGGACAGTCAATGTTAAGGAGCTCAGACAGTCAAGGTTAATTACCGCATTCACAGGTCTCGATCTTCAGCCTGATGGAAGAGTTCCATATCCTCACACTCCAATTTCTTTAAGGAACATATTAATGTTATCCTAGCGTCCAGCCCTTAGTCTCAGCTACAGTTTTTATAAGTAAAACACCTTAGTAGTGCATGACATGGTAGTATTAACCCCCCCCCACGTCCTTACAAATAACATTTTAAGAATGACATTTGAATTGTCTTTTCTAATTTATTTGCAATGCAGCGAATTTGAAAGCCCGGAAAAGCGCCGTTTTATTTATTTATCTTATGTTTGATAGAAGTTCAAGTAGCTCAACTCTTCATAGTGGATTCGCAGTCTGAGGGAACGTTGGGATCATGACTTCGACTCTCACTCAAGACGAAGATGTCTGTGTGTGCTGTCCTATCGGCTGTGAAAAAGATGGAGGAAATTAAAATCGGCCAAGGGCCAACAGAGGGCTCTAAAGCCATAGATAATTTGCAGTTCGCTCTTCTTTCTTTGGAAACTTCAAGAAAATTGGGATTAATCAGCACTAAATACTTCCTGTTTGTAGATAGCACCTTGCGACGGGCTGATCACTCGTCCAAGGAGTCCTACCGACCGAGTAAAACATGTTACGGAACTGAAGAAGAGGACAGGGCCCAATAAAGGTTTGTAAGGCCATTGATGAATGAATGAATGAATGAATGAATAAACGGATAGCTCAGACTATGTTGAATAGTAGGATGAATAGAGAATATTAAATTAGAAAGGATATGGAAGGAAGAGGTTGTGTCCTAATTTTGGGTACTATCCTGGTCCTTGCGCGCAAAAACAGAAAAAGAAAAACAAGGAAAACTCTCAGTCATATTAGTCTGTGTTCCAGCCGAAATTCGAACCGGACATCTTCCAAATACAAGCAGACGAGTTTCAGCTGGAGCATAGATGCTCAATGTTAAGGTGTTACCATTCTGTATATAATTTCAGTTTATATTACACATTTACTTCAGTAGCATATATGAACGGAATCCGCCACTGATGCCCAGTTTCCTGAGCGTGGACTAAGGCCGCGTTCAGGGAGATCTAATGAAGACGGACAACTGGCCAAGCTACGGGTAGTTCAGTACGTCCTCTGGTGCTACATAATAAACGATATATAATTCTCTACGAATAGCTCCAACGTTGACAATTCAGAGAACATTCTTCATGGATGTTATAAACTTCGTTTTTTTTTCGCGATACTTGTATCTTCTGCTTGTCACATTACGATATTTGTATTGTGCATGCAATTTTTAAATGAGCATGTTTCTACTCCATTACAACAGCTAGGGGATTCGATATGGAAATGTATCTGTGTCTTCATACAAACATCTCTCTCTTTATGTCCAAAAAATACACGTTAGGATAAAAAATATCACTTAGTAAATTCCAGTAAATCTCTATACAGATGATTCAGAGGTAGTGACAGGAGAGAGAGATTAATAACAGTTACGTGCGTTAAGTTAATGGCGCTTCCTATCAACACGTTTGTATGCTGTGATACCCCAGCAATGCTCGCTCTTATATAAGTGTACAACTCGTTTCTCAAAAGATTTTCTTCAGGTTTCTCGGTTTAGATCTTCAATCTTGTTCATACTGAGAATTAAACCTGGAATTGGGAATCTGTAAGCAATTCGTCATATAAACCGAGGGTTCCTGTGAGCAAAAATGATGTAGTTCCACTTGATAGAACTTTCCAGAATCAACAAAAATGAAATTTATTCAAAACACAAAAAGGTCATGGCTCCATTTTGACTGAAACGGTGTAATCAATTGAATTACATCGCTATTCTGCAAATAAACTTGGCGATTATTATTATTATTATTATTATGACTCTACAACCCTTTGTTGGGCATTGGCCACTTTTTTAGTTTCTTGATCCTATACAAAGTTGGTAGGAATCCTTAGACGGGGGATCAGCTCGTCGCAAGGCCGCTAGCTACACGCAGAACAACAGTTCAGATCGTTAAATGTATAAAATGTTATTAAAATACCTTTTAAGGATTATAATTCACTGTACGCTAATCATGTAGTATTCTTGAGAAATGTCGTTGATGGTCCTTCATATCTTTCCATGTTTTGAATTGCGGCTGTTTCTATATCACATTACGTGTGTTGTGTTTCGTTTTGCGTATCAAGCGTTACCTTGCGTTCCTTGTACATTTAACGATTATTGTATGAATTAAATGTGAATTAATGATATTAATTTGTTGCAGTAAAGACGGAAAAAGAAAACGACTATAAAAGGCACATCTTGCCATAGCTGTAAACGAAATTAACGAATTAATAAATTTTAACCACTTAAACGACAGTTCAGTGCAGGTCTCTACTTTTTTCGCGTAGTGGGGGCTGGAGTCGAACTGGGTCCACTCGGCACGGCGGCCACTGATTGGCCTATTGTACCTACCCCGGGTGATTTTGATGATGGAGAATTTGGTGGAATAAAAATTGACGGGGAAACCGAAGTACTTGGAGAAAACCCACCCGAGCACCACTTTGTCCACCACAAATCCCACTTGACCAGACCCGGGATCGAACCCGGGCCACCACGGTGGGAAGCCAGCTACTAACCGCTTGAGCTGTAGCATGGCCTAGGCCTTTGTATACATTTTGCCCCAACGTTGACAAATCTATGTTTAGTTCACATATTTTATTAGTAAATTTTGTTTGGTTCTCGAAAAGTTGAACGGTATTAGCCAAGTGATCTACATGTATGTTTTTCGTAAGAACTGAAGATTATTTGCAACAGCTTCGTTTTTCATTAAACACGAAAATCTATACTAACAGGCCTATTAGATTCTTAAATATTAGTGAATAAGTGTAATACGTGGTGTGACAATAGATTTCGCGAACTCATCTCGGTAAAAATGCTACATACCTTAGCATTGAATATCACTGTCGTCGCCATGAGAGTCCTCCCCTTGGAACGCTATGTACAGATACTTACATGTTTTACTATTTACGACCATGTTACAGGTTCTACCTATAATTGAGTTTGTATGTTTTCTTTTGTATATTTATAACGTTCGAATGATATAACACTTCTCAGAAGATTAGCATATGAAACCTGCTGTAAAATATCTTCAAGAGCAATATTTGTTCTTGCAGGATAATTTATTGTTACATAATATTATATGTAAACCCGTTGCTGGGCAACGACTCGGCAAACACATTCCCGCAACAACGAATATTCAGGCAAGGATCGGAAAACTTCCGTTGCTATGTAACGCGCTGTAAATACAACAATAGGGGCAGAGGTGTTTTCTATATGATTCTCATATATCCATTGCTGGGCAACGGATATGTTTTTATAGGTTCTCCTCTAGACTATGTAAGCAGTCCAGTCGTAAATCAGAAGTGAGTCTTAGAGCGAGACCGAAAATGAAGCGAGTCCTCGGCAGTCGAGGAAGAAGTGTTCGGCTGAAAATTGATTGTGATTTATTGTAATTGATTGTGATAAGAGAGATTATGGAAGAATGTGTTAATAAATCCAATCATACAATCCAAACCCTGTTATTATTAGTCACGGAGAAATAAGCACGTGGCTGTGTATATCGCATTCAAATTATATTAAACTTTTCAGTTAATTCACAATTGATAGCTTTTCTTATTTTGCGACTTTTAACAAACCAACCGATTCAAGCGGAAATGAAACCAAATGTATAATGAACTAAACTCACTTCTGGTAAGAGAATAGACACTGTAATTACAGCTCCATGACTCAATCTAGTAGCATTAGGTAATGGCAGTTTCTTGCAAATGGGTGTAATGATATTATCTCCACGAGATTTTCTTCTGAATTTACTAAATGGAATTTCCCCCCAGTCACTTTTAATGGTTCCGAAGCCATTGCTCTAACTTCTGTACTAGGCATTGGAATGTCTTCTGTGTTAAATTCGATTGTTATTCGTCCGTCTACACATTGAGCTCCATGGCCACGGTAGCGAGAGGAAGAATTGTAGTTGTTATATGGAACCTTAAGTCTTTATGGCAGTCTTAATATCTGTGCATTGTGGTCATTCCCCATGGCAGCTCCCTTTGTAAAGAGCCTTCCTCTATGATTCGATCTACTGAGTTAGTGACATGTCAGGCCGCGACATAGCTCAAGCGGTTAGTCGCTGGCTTCCCGCCGCGGTGGCCCGGGTTCGATCCCGGGTTTGGTTAAGTGGGATTTGTGCTGGACAAAGTGGCGCTGGGGTGGGTTCTCTCCGAGTACTTCGGTTTCCCCTACCAATCTTCATTCCACCAAATTCTCCATCACCATAATCACCCAGGGCAGGCTACAATCGGCCAATCAGTGGCCGCCGTGGCGAGTGGTCCCAGTTCGACTCCAACGCCCACTAAGCGAATTAAAAAAAATTAGTGACATGTTCGTTGCAGTGGCGAATGCTTGTACTCATATGAGACCTTGGCCTGAGCTTCCTTTATGAAGACCGAATGTATCACAGGGAAGAGAGTTTGGCTCTCTTGCTGATGAATATGAAAGAACTATTGAAATAATCTCCGTCGCATAAAACAGATTATATATTTGGGTTCATGTCCTCCAAAACTGTCGCATGATGTAGGCATTATGACATAGGGGAAGTGCCCCGGCGTCATGCAACCACCTCATTCAAATCTGCACGAGGCAGCCACCTGCTGTTCAGTTGAGACCGCTTCTCCTACTCCCGAAACTGAAGCATGCCATTCATGTAATCCATTTAGTGCCTCATCTCACTCTTTAATGCTCTGTTTCATCGTCTTTGTCTAGAACATCAACCAATTCGTTGGTTTTTAATTCAGTAGAGAATATATGAGTAATTACTTATTCTCTCTGCTAACCTTAAGCTGGGAACAGAGAATCAGTTTCCGGATATTACATTGTTTCATCATCATGATATTTCGATCCCATAACCTAATTGAGTGCCTCGCAGAATTCTTTGCCTCACTACAGGTTAAAGAAAAGGAAAAAACCCTGTCATTTAGTGTCTTCCTTGAAATTTGACGGAAGACAAATTCCAAAGTTCCGTCAGAGAACCAGCACCTAATTGTCCAGCATTTTCCCCCCAAATTTACTAACTACATAAAACTGGTTTGTACAAGGGCACGCGGTATCGCAGTTTGTTGAGGCACTATGCTACAAGCTGGAAGGTCAGGGTTCTTTGCCCCTTGGTGCTGTTATTATCGGCTTCAGAAAATTCGGAATTACCAGCTTATGGTGCTCTCCAGTGGCATAACGTTCGTGTCAAACTCCAAAGTCCGTCAAACAGTTCTCGAGTTGAGACATGAGACAGACGGACTTCATTTCCTCATGTACATTCTTCTGTGTGAATCGTACAAAGGACGAATAATAATAATGAAAATAATTATGTCAGTTAAGTATTAATGATAATTATATCAATAACAGTATATGACAACTTGTGCTTGCCGTTAATATGAAATAAAATTGAAAGTTAATTAATTTTCAATTAATTAGTAAAATAAGATTCATTTTCAAGTCCCACATATATGTTTAACTTTAATACGAGAAATGAAATATAATTTGAGGGACTGGTTTATGTCTGTGTGAGTAATTTGAATATGTAATTTAATAAGTGGACAGCAAGGTATAGGGTGGTTCTTGTAAAGCAAGTAAACCAAATCCTGCATTTCCTATATAAATATTTCTAATTCATTATCTGTGTTTACATCATCCACCCTCACGTTGTATAGGATTATTTTTTCGTTTTAATGTAAGTGTTCTGTGTAGGCATAGAACACCAGATATTTTCCAAGCTCGTTACAATATCATCTTCGGAAAGTATTATGTTTTATTTTCAAAATTTAAAATGAATTGTATATACGCATTTTGTGATGTGTTACAAAGCCACGAAAAGAATATTAGGCTATGGTTTATTATGTGCAGGTTCTACTGCTATCGTTTTGAAGTAAGAATTATAACGTTGCATATTTCATGATATCACGAATTAAGCGGAATTTTGCTTCTTGTATGTGAAGTCTATTTGAAGAAGTAAAACTGTCAGACTATCATAATTGGTCTTTGGACAAGAAGCACTCTGTTTATAAATTCACAGCAAACATATATGACCACGTCAGTGATATTAAAAAGCGGGTTAACGCTTATTTCTCACTCACATTCAGAATTTAGGAGTTTTATACTGTGATCGGAGACCGGCTCTTCAGACCGATATATTATTGAACATTCTTCGTTACTCCAGGCAAATATCTGTAAAGTACCTTAGAATACACCACACCTTTCGCTTCGTCATTTATGAGCAGCCGTCCGTATCTCATTCGACTTTTCACATCAGCAATTTACACAATTTCACAATACCTGACTTCATAACTAACACTCTGATAGCATGACAGTAAGATTTAGTGCCACTCTTTGCCGATCCATCAATTTCCCTTTCTCACAACCCATCACTTTAAGATCCATCTTAGTCTTATCTTCCACATTGAAGGTTTCCGAAAACTATTTATTTTTCATTCATTTGGCAACTTTCTAAGTAGCTAGGACTATATAACATTGAATTCTAGGATATTCAGTGACTATCGAATTGGAAAGGATTTGGATTGAAGAGGTCGTGGCCTAATTTAAGGTGCTATACCTGTATTTATATAGGAGAACGGAGAATAAGCCAGGAAACACCTGCGTCAGTATAGGGAGCATTCGGGCACAATACTGAATCTGAGGTCTGCCGAGTATCATGCAAGTGACTTTTGTCTTTCCAGATCAGAATTCTATATGCGATTCTTGTTTGCCCATCCTAGCCACCTAATATAATCCACCCAAGTAATATATCCCATATATAACAAAATTAAACGCTCCTAAATAAACAAGAGTTTAAAACATGGCATGCCCAACCAATTGTAGCTCATAACTTCTGTGTCCTATTATCGTCATGCTTGCGTGACCTACATAATTCGAGAGTTTCCTGTTACGTACCATTCTCAATTTTTCACTTAATTCTCGTGCATCTCTTCGGCCTTAATATTGTATAGAGCATTTTTTTCAAACCGAAATATATGAAATACATAATTTTTTCCGTACTAATTGTAACTTCGATAGGTTAAATTCTCTTTCCCGGATAAAATTTGTAACTCTCTCAATGCAGTGTTCATTCTGTTGATTAGCGCGGTCAACTGTAGGTTTGTGGCTGCAACAAACAGATATAAATTGAAAAGACGTATATTTCAAAATTCTTTAAGCTTCCCCAAATTGCAGTGGCTTTTCAGCTGTAGTTCCCATCTAGATATGTCAGCAGAGAATGGGTGGCTACAGTCAACCAGTTTCAGTGGATATACATTGCACATTCCTAATATCATTGTCACAAGAACTCACCCCTTTGCATCAAGGGTGAATTAGATAAATGTGGACTTTAGTGATCTCACATACAACGTTCCTGTGTACATTATTGCTTCACGTTCATGTCCGCCATTTGCGCAGAAGGATTTGGATTGCAGTACGTACATGATCATGAATCAGTAAGATGCATAGTTTCTTGTGGCGGGGTGAGACTGAGTCCACTTGGTACGTCGGTCACTGTTTTCGCCTATTGTACCAGCCCTGGATGATATATTATAAGTGTGAAGTAGTTGGCGGAATGATAATTGGCGAGGGAACCTAAGTACTGGGAGGAAACCTGCCCCACCACCACTTTTTACACCTTAAATCCAACACGGCCTGACCTGGGCTGGAACCAGGCCGCCGCGGTGGAAAGCAGGCGACTAACCGCCTGAGTTATAGCGTGGCCAAAATGCATCGTAAATCCTCCCTACAAAGGCCTTGTGCTTCAGTCGAATACTTCATGGAAGTACCAGTCTTCTTGACACAATATAATAAGGGTCAAGAGTTACAGATTTTGTCACATTCATAATATATGGATACGAATACCATTCGTTAATATTCTCTTCATAAGATTTCTCTATCATTTCGTCAACTTCTCTCTCTCTCTCTCTCTCTCAGTTTGAAATATTCCAGTCAGTAATTTGTTTGCTTTACGAACTGTTGTCCTGTTGTGCGTAATACGTAATTGATAATACAGCAGATATTTAGATCGCCTAGTTTACATGGCTCTTCATGACACTGTAAGACCGCCTCTGTCGTCTAGTGGTCACAGTTCCTGGTTACAGATCCCGGGTTCGATTCCCTGCGCTACCAGATTTTCTGAAAAGTTGTTGGTATAAAACGGGGTTCACTCAGCCTCGTGAAGATAATTGAGGAACTATTTCAAAAATAACTGCTCCGGTCTAGAAAACCGTGGGGAGTCGTTGCGCTGACCACGTGACATCCTATTTCCGCAAAAGTTGGCACTAACTTCGCCAACAAGCTGCGGTCGCTCGGTCGGTATAGTTCGCTTGCGGACTACAGGCCACGGAGTTTGTTCTTTGTTTCTTATTAATTAAACTATAACAGCCCCTAAGGTTATGACGTAAGGTAAATGGATGACGCACTGTGAACCGCAAGGCGGAAGTAGCAGTCATGGTCTATTTTATTATAAAATCACTGCGTTTGGGTGGCGAGAAGGGGTTAAGTACAAAAAATCCTCAGAATGAACGATAAGCTGAGTGAGGGTCAATCCCGGTACCTTCACAGTATAATTAACCGGGTTAACATGTAGATAATCTGTTCTGTATAAAGATGGGGTGTAGTGTGAGGCGTAGTTCACAACTATATCGACATGAACTCATCCAATCTAATCAATTTTAAGTTGTTTCCCCCAACTCGTACTCCCTACCAACATTTCCTGTCACTTATTCTGAAGAGGTTCGTGGTCCCTAACCCTCGACAGATTCAGCCATCAAATCCAGTAGCATATGGAGCACGGACAAATTGTAGTGTCGCACATGTAACATGGAATACATTTTCATTGATGCAGCTCCTTAATCAAAAAGGATGGAAATCGTAGGAAACTAGAAATATATACAAAATTGTTGGGAAGCTGAATGGGAAGAGCCTATGAGTAAGTGGCTGGGAAATATAAAATTTTAATTTAGGAAATATAAATATTACTTTCGGTTTGCTATGTCGAGTTTAGTTTTTATGCAGAAAATAACAAGGCACTCAGAGCAAAACCTTCTTATCTTATAGACTTATAGTCTCATGGACCTGTTACTATTATTATTATTATTATCATCATCATCATTTCTAAAATGTCAGTTATGTTCAAGTTCTCTCTACCTTGAATATATTGGATGTAACCTCAAAGTTTCGCACATTCGCCATGTTTGAAATTCTTGTCTATACAAACAGTAATTCATTGTCACGTGTAGAGTGGCCATAGACGGGGCTTGGATTGGTAATTAGATTTATGGATCACTTATACACACAACTCATAATTACAAGTAATTATAGCAGCCTCACTAGTTTACACACGCTTAAGACCACTGAAACCTCATTATGCATAAAATCTTTTACGTATGTCTTCATTAGGCCGGTCACGGTAGCCCAGCGGTATAAGGCATTTACCGTCTTCGCTCGCTTCGCAACCGGGATCGTGGGTTCGGTTCCCACACAAGGCATGGATGTTTGGTATTTGTATATGTTTATTCCGTGTTGTGTTGTCTCCTGTTTAGGCAGAGGTCTTGCGACGAGCTGATCACTCGTCCAAGGAGTACTACCCTCTGTAAAGTCATGAAATTGAAGAAAATCAGAGGCGAGGGCCCAAGGGGGCTGTAGAGTCAATGAAAATAAATATTTCATTAATCGTTTCCTAGTGACGGATCTTAACAGTGTCCTCTGTTAACGTCCTTACTGGCAAGCGAATATTAGCCAACTGGCTAAATTCTATACTTGTCCCGTTTATAATACCTTCGCACAGACCGCGTACAAAACACTGGTATTCACTTTTGTTGTTCAATCATTTCCTTGGAAACATGTTTGTTTAGGAGCCGTTATTCAGCAATGGCTCTTGTATATTTGCTTATCTCTTGGTCGTTGCCCAGCAACGGCTCTACATTCTACAGTAAGTTTATGGTCTATCGCCATAACAGGTGTCATAGTCCTAGCTGCAAGCATTTCTTCCCTTTGCCATTTATTATTTTATATTATAAAAAACATCACCTCAATAATGGCATAATATTTTTCGAATGTCCATTACCATGCATCGCTTTAGATCCCTAAATGAAGTGGCGTTAGTGTCTCTCCCACCTCACACTTCTGCGCATCTGCCCTTTTGTTATTATTAATTCATGAAATTGAAACGGACGACGCTGGGTTGTCGCCAGTGAACTAAAGTTCATACCAAAATTCATGAATATCGGTGAACTGGTTCAATAATTAAAATAAGAGAACACAGAACGCAAGAAAACACCGAATGGTGGCCTCACACGTGCGTAATGTAACCAGGTTTGTGGAAAGAAATTCCATGGCATAATTCGAAAAGAGGAAGGGGTGGAATGGAGGGGAGTAGGGAGGGACACATTTATACTTTGAACATTGATCACATGTCTTCATTAATTAAGTACAAGAGAATTCGCCGGCTATAGACTTATATTCAGGAGGTTCTCGGTTCACTTCTCGACATAGACAGGTTGTTTGTGGCTTTCCTTAGTCTTTCCATGTACGTTCCAGGATAGTATTTCGTTGACGTCACGACGGTCACTTCTTTCCAACGTATTATTCATCAGTCATCCTGCAATTTGATGATATATATTGTGACGGATTTGCTAAAATCATTAAGCTATATGGAGCCAGGAAACCCCGTTGCTAGGCAAACACATTCTTAAAGCAGTCAACAGTAGAACTTCGTTTGCTTAGAAGCGAATGTTTCAGTAAGAACGTTTCCATGACAACGGATTCGTGACAGTAGAATTTCCATGGATACGAGCTAGCCTACATAAGGAGCCGTGGAGACCATTCATTCATTCATCCATTTATTCACTCATTCATTCGCGAGAATAATATAGTTCAAGGCAGTTCAGTGATTGAAGCTTAAACCAGATAAAATACGTTACCAAGCAACGACTAGTAAGGAAATATTGAAGACACTGTTTTATGTGTTATAGTTACAGTAATCAGCAGCAGCGACTTTGCTTCATGTGCACGCAGTTCACAATAACATCCAATATTGAAAAAAATACAAAGTGCGAATTTCAGGAAACACTTATATATAAGAATGTTTAGTGAAAATGATGATAGGTTAGAACAGAGACGGTATTGTTGGCATTAGTACCAGCCAACTTGCAACCGACGAATGCACCCATCTCAACAATAATCTTATTGTGATGAGATAAATCATGTCCTTAAGAGCCATCAGTTCGATTGTCCGCCACACCTCCGCAACGATTTAAATCGATTCTCAAATATTCACTGAATTTATCACGAAAATTATGCCACTAGAGGCTAAGCCATATTCGTAATTTTTAATGCCCTGCTATCAGTTATACAAAGAAGGTGGCTCTGGTGACTATCAAAATTAGAGCATGAGAAAGGTAAGCAATTTTTTTTTTAAGATATTTTTAGGTTATAAATAACAATATGGAGGCCGCGCGAAATCTATATTTATTTTTTGTTTGGAAAATATGGATTAAAAGCAGGGTTTCATCCCTTAAGCTCATAGAACTGAAGGTTTATGTGCATTTTTCATCTTTCCCATTCGTTCTACGTGCCCAATCAACCCCTTCTCTTTCATATGGGCACTTTAATAGCATTTCGTGAAAGAAACAAATTTCATGCAAAAGAACTTCGACTGCATTTTACGTCAGAGAGAAACCGTTCTGAATATATCGCATGGTCTCTTCTTCGACAATTGTCGGGGGGGGGGGG
>NW_019745078.1:1385447-1418000 GCF_002891405.2 Cryptotermes secundus
AACATGAAGTTAAAAAGATACTCATTCAGCCAATTAATGAACGGATGTAAATCTCTTTCTTACATACACAGGTTGTATCCTCCGAATTCAGTATTGCTTCTTCATTGTATTTTTTGTACCCCTTTTTTCAAAGCAGCTCTTATTCACCCTCTCTTTACAGCCTCTCCTAAAAAACACCCGAGTCCTATTTCGTTAGAAGAATGCGGTAAGCGAACGGTCTCCAGCTCTTCAACAAATTTGCTCTCATTCTGCCCATTCACTCCACTAGAAACGTGCGTCGTTGCTGGCCCATCTTCCATCTGTTAGCGGAGCGCAACCAACACCACTTCACCGTGATTAGATTGATTGGAACAGCAGTCTGACGAGCCTCTCCCTGCTCCCTCTTATTAGTCCCGTTTCACTCACACAGAATGAAACAAATGGCTTCCCTCCTTACAGTTAAAACTTCCGTTTAATTTACTGATATGAAAATCACTTGTCTGCATGTTATTCACGTCATTAATGTTTCTCTTCTATAAAAGTAAAATTCTGTTTGTCCTTTGAACCACGTTAAGAAGATCAGTAAGAACTTCTAAGTAAAGTTCCACGAATTTTTACATTTGACATCAGATCGAATGAATGATCAGCATCACGCTCAGGCTGTTTTTGTCTCCAGGGGAAAATGGGTAGATAGCTGGAAGTAGATCGGTGTTATTCTTGGAAGACAGAATTCTCCTTGTGTTCAGCAACGTACTAAGAAGGCATACGTACAGAATAAACAAAACAAACTCCGTGGTTTTAGTTCGCAAGAGAACTATACCGACTGAGTGACCGTCACTTGTCGGCGAAGTTAGTGCCAACTTTAGCGGAGAAAGTGTGTCGCGTGGTCAGCACAACGAAACCCCACTTCCGTTAATTTCGGTTTTCTAGACCGGAGCCGCTATTTCCTTGAAGTAGTTCCTCAATTATCCTCACGAGACTGAGTGGACCCCGTTCAAGACCCATTACTTCTCAGGAAATCTGAACCCGGACCTCTGGATCAGTAGCCAGGAACTCTGACCACTAGACCACAGAGGCCGTCCTTACGTAGAGAACACCGTGGCCAAGTGGTCAAGTGGCCAAGTGATCAGTTCTCATGGTTTTTATACGGGAAATGCAGATTCATTCCTGTGTCCGAAGATCAGCTGACTGTGAATTTTCTAATGGTTTTTGCCAGTCCCTCCAAGTAAGTCCCGGTGCATTAACGTAAAATAACCCACGACCATTTTCTTTCCAATTCATTGTACACAAACCATCCTACTATCCAACACTTCATAACTTCGGTAGTTGTGTTGGCGTCGGCAAACAAACCAAGAATCATTCAAGTAGACAAACAGGAGGCGTGAATGTAAAGCTGAACTCACCCGTAACACTGTTTCTGGAAGATGCGCGCTTCAGGCTTATAACATCTTTATCTCGAGGAGAAGGGGCTTTTTTTTAATTCGCTTAGTGGGGGGTGGAGTCCAACTGGGTCCACTCGGCACGGAGGCCACTGATTGGCCAACTGTAGCCTGCCCCGGGTGATTATGACGATGGAGTATTTGGTGGAATGAAGATTGGCAGGGGAAACCGAAGTACTTGGAGAAAACCCGCCCCAGCTCCACTTTGTTCACCACAAATCCCACTTGACCAGACCCGGGATCGAACCCGGGCCTCCGCGGTGGGAAACCAGCGACTAAGTGCTTGAGCTATGGCGCGACCTTCCTCTACACTCTAGGTAGAAGGTTGAGTAAATGCTTGATGCGGCGAAGAGAAGCAGTTCGACATTCTTACCTGCAAATGAATCCCTGCCAGTCCGCGGCCAGTTACCGCCCTAATTCCAAAGACAGGAACGTTCCTAGAGAGGGCCGGACGACGTTTGATTACAAAGCAAGAGGTACGGAGCAGTGATTTAGGCAGCTGGCAGCGTTCGATTCCTGCAGACCGGACTTGCGGCACGTACTAAAGTAGTAATAAGTACAGCTGTCCTCAGGGGACTAGGAAGAAGGATCCAGGATTCACCCACTATCGCAAGGTAGCAAAGCTGGAGATCGGGGGAAAAATTGGAGAAAATTGAGACAATGTCTGTGGGGAGTTGAAACGAGGGAAAGAAAGCTTGGTATAGTCGTGTACCTCGCTACCATTTTGAAAGTGTGCAACTTTCGTATCTGATATCTCAGTTTCGTACAATCAATTGTGGGAACTGCCCATATTCAAGCAAGTGTGACAACGCGAGCTTCATCGCTTAGCAACGACGAGTGAACAGCGGTTGCTAGACAAAGCCTACAACAATACGGACAGTGACATGTTTTCTGTATGTCCGACTCTAGGTTACATAAGAAGATACAGTGAGTGGAAATTTCAGTTACAGTTATACAATTCAAGTTCAGTGTTCAAGGAGTTCACTATTGTTATTATTCATCCGTGCATACTGTGCAACTGTAGTAAATACTATAGGACAGTTCAACTAGTGGTTGTCTCTCTATATGACATCCCACATTGGTGACCCCGACGTGATGCGGTTGTTCCGACAGTCCACCACCAAGACCTTCAACCCCGCAGCCGACGAAACCCCAACCGCCGTTCCGCATGCCGTACCACCACAGCCTGTACAACGAACTACACGTTCCGGATGTCATGCACATTTTCCTGATCGCTTCAACAGCTGAGCAACGATCTCCGTGGGGGTTGATGTGGGAACTGCCCATATTCAAGCAAGTGTGACAAAGCGAGCTTCATCGCTTAGCAACGACGAGTAAACAGCGGTTTCTAGGCAAAGCCTACAACAATACGGACAGTGACATGTTTTCTGTATGTCCGACTCTAGGTTACATAAGAAGATACAGTGAGTGGAAGTTTCAGTTGATCTTCAGGAATTTCACTCAGCTTACGTGTTTCCAGAGTACTTGCAATGGCCTGAAATGTTTCGGTAATCGTCATAAATTTTTCGACCAAAATATATTTTGAGTGTTCTCTTCCACGCAGGATTAAGTTACGCCCTCAACTTTCCTCGATTTGCGACATCCTGCTCATTATATGGTTTAATTGTTTTGTATTTAATCAAACTCGTTCACAGTACCTCTCTTCAGCGCACACTCATTAACTAATCACTCACCATATGACATCCCACACAAGTAATTAATTTTATATGAAATATAACCTGTTATATGGAAATAAACAAAAATAAAAAAAATAGTGATTGAATTCTGTCTTAATTTCACTTGTATATTTACATGAACATTGTAACGACTTCTTAGAGTGCGCACGTATATTTATATTTATATTTACACAGATTCTAAAACCGTTTCACGTACTACCAAAAAAGAAATTCCGTGACCTGTAGTCCACAAACGAACTTTACCGACCGAGCTTCCGCCGCTGGCGAAGTTAATGCCAACTTTTTCGAATAGAGGGTGTCAAGTGGTCAGCGCAACGGATCCCCACGGCCGTTAATCTCGGTTTTCTAGACGGGATCCTCTGTTTCCTTCAAATAGTTCTTCAATTATCCTCATGAGGCTGAGGCCCGTTTCAGACCCACTACTTTTCAGAAAATATTGTAGCGCCGGGAATCGAACCCGGGATCTCTGGATCTGTAATTGTAATCTCTGATCACTAAAACATAGAGGCGGTCTTCACGTGCTACCATCTATGATAAAATTTTATATTGAACCTTCAGCATAGGCAAGCGATTTCCTGATCACAATATCCAGTTAGATCTCATTTATTATATTCAATCCGCAGTCAAAATAACATAGTTCAATTCGATTAATTTATTAAAGTGCTTGACAGCAACTAAAAGCTAATTAGAGGTAAGCACTGAAGAAAGGAGAAAGGCATTAACAAGTGAACAAACATAGGAAAGATTAAGAGAAAGCAGACAGCGAATGCGATACTGAGAATCGAATTACATAAGAACACGAGAAGTATGAATGAGATTTCCTGGTTACAGATCCAGAGGTCCGAGTTCGATTCCCGGTGATATCGGTTTTTCTGAGAAGTAGTGAATCTGGAACGAGGTCCGTTGGCACTAACTTCGTCGACAAGCGGCGGTCGCTCGGTCGGTATAGTTCGCTTGCGGACTAAACCAACGGAGTGTTTTTTTTTTGTTTGGTATTAACAGGTACTCTCTGTTGAAAATATAAATATATCTGCAGACAATATCTGACGCAGAAACACACGTGTCTGCGTGACTAACTTTCGCGCGATGTGGACAGTCAGATATTGCAAAGTCTCCGACTGGACTAGTAGTTTCATGTAAAATGACAGATTTATTGCCGTATTCACAAGAGCTTATAACTGGACCACATCTTGAACCAGATGAATGTAGTCTACATCCTTACGGCCTGTTCATTTTAATATTATATTTCTCGCTTTTCATACGACTCTCACATTCTTTCCTCCCCAGAGATTTTCTATCCAAAATTCTGTAGGCACTTATTGTTTTCACATATGAGTTGCGTCTCGATCCCGTTTCATCCTAAATAGGGAAATGACATTTGGATAGCAACGAATATACAACTCGCTGTTCTACTCAACAAATATTGTAAGAGTCGAAATGTCAGGGAGATGAAAAGAGAAAGTTTGAAACCGTCATCATGAATTCATTTTTTCTGCAACCTGAACTACCCAATTTTACGCCCGAAAACTGATCAGTCCTCCCCGTTAGTTTTACCGCCCATAGGGGTCTTGTTCCAAGCTGGACAATCAGGGCTCGTATGAGCGAGGAGGTAGATGGGGTGATGAAAGTGAGGGGTTGCTGGACCCAGGCGGAGATTCGATCATGCGGAAAATCACCCAGAAGAAAACTAGTGTCAACACAGCAGTCACCAGGGCAAACAGTAGCTGAATAAAGCTCGGTACAGAGTTCGTCGAGTGGCCAGGGCTTCTGGTTTCTGTTGTTGATTTCTCGAAAATCAAGAATTGAATGTCTGTAATGAAAGTCCCTGTTGTCTTAGGTACGATAAACTTCTAGTTCCGATTGCTGACTACGGGCTGGACGACCGGAATTTGATGTCAGCCACAAGCAAAATTCTTCTTATTGCTGTCTCATTCAGAGGGCCTTTGGGGAACTCCCATTCTGCTGATACATGACCTCGGATAATGCGGCTGGAGGGTGAAGTTGGCGAATGAGTTTCAAGTACTGATGTCTGTAATTGATGCAGTTATATGACAACGAGCCCTAAATTCCTTCACGACACGATCCTCAGGCACATAAAGAACTTAACAGACCTCTTTTATATCAGAATGAACTCACGCTTCTAAGAAATGGATTTGTTAATTACGTCACATGTCCAGATTCAAGCTTGCTTGAACTTACTTCAAATTGAAAAGGCTGTTTCGAACTACATGATTATTTTCACAGATGACATAATTAATTTGCATGAATTTTACTTATTATATATCAGCAGAATATCACTGTAGATAATTTCTTGTATATTCATATTTAAATATATTTATTACATGACCTCAAAATATGGAACGCAGATTGATGGAGGGTCGTGTCGTGAAACATTTTAACAGTCCTATTTATGCTTTCGCGACGCTGTTTATAATCCGTTTAATTAAATTTTAAAATAAAAGGAAAAAGTCAATTGTGTTTAGTTTGCAGGATCGCGGTAGGGTATAAATGACGTTTTACTATTTACTTAATAAAATCCATAGATTAGGAAATAATGTTAGCTACGCTGATGCTATGAATAAGATATCTTATTGATCCTTGTTATTGTTGTGTTTTCTAATTATTTGTATACTATTTATTTTCTCAGTTTGAGATACTAAAATATATAACTAATTGAATTAGCCTTTTCAAGATTTCTGATTATGCAGTGAGAGGAATGTAAGCGGACAGTGGGGAGCCAGGAAGGGATGGGTTGTCTCATATGTTTGATCACCGACGCTGTGCAGTGTTGTTGCTCTTAGGTTGGGGCCATACGAGCGCACAAAATGCGTCCGTTGTAACGAACGTCGTGCCTTACGTTGTGGAACTAAACAAGAGAGGCGAATGTTACGCTTTCTTCTGGTTCCATTGCAGACAGAAAACTACGCACCTCATTCTGCAACTGTGTCCTCAGCAACGTCCGTCATAAAGTACTGTAACGTGTTTGCGTTACCGAAGACGCCGTAGAGATGTTTAATTGNATTCGAGGATCTTTCGGATGGTATGAGGTAGATTTTTGTTATATGCACATTATTTCAATACATGAGGCATAATAAAGAGGTTCCTTCTGCTTCATTTATGTGTCCAGATTATAAGTTCTTCTATCTGAAAATATGTTCCTTACTTTCGGGGATCTTCTTCCTTGTTATGCTCTTCATTTGTTCAGTATTCTGAAAATTTTCATTTCATAGATTCACTCAAATATTCGTTTCTAATTTCGAATTTCCCTTCTTACCCTTTAACTAATTTCAGGAAATGAATTGTGTTATCAGAATCTTAAAAATCTTCTATAATTCGGTATCAATTGAGGATACGATACCACAGAATTAAAGCAAAGACATCTGTATCTTTTCTCCTTTAACAATAGGAATAGCGTTAGGTTTTCAATACAACCAAGATTTTACTAAAACTTCCATTCTATCAACTGCAGACGCTAATTATATTTTACTTATTTTAAAACTTCCAATATATTGTAAATTGACTATTTGCCCTTGGCACTACAGCCCGAGTGGGCCTAGGCCTACCTCCATGAACTCCGTTCACTTCGGTTTTTCTAGATCTTAAATATTCGGTAGGACTCCTTGGGCGAGTGATCAGCTCGTCGCAAGGCCTCTACCTGTAGACAAACACAGAAAAACGCACACAAACATCCATGCCTTGAGTGGGATTCGAACCCACGATCTCGGCTTCCGAGCGAGCGAAGACAGTGCATGCCTTAGACCGCTCGGCTACCGTGACCGGCGTAAATTGACTATACTACCTTAATTTCATTTCGGCAAATAAACACTTAAAGAGTTGAAACAAAAAATGAGAAAAGAGAAGAGCATGCTTATCCCCCAGTGGGTTTCACTCTGAATCTCTGTTACGACTACTGCATAGTGCGAATACAAGCGTGCTGCATTGAGAGTATGTGCCAAGACTTCACACACACACGCGCGCGCGCAGCGAGCTATTCCCTTTCCCCACAATTCCCTACTAAACAAACAATAGACACTCGTGCTATTTCTCGAGCTCCCTCGCCACCATTTTCCCTTATCTCAAAGTTTCCTTGCAACTCGTTGTTTCGCCCCAACACCAATACTACAACACCAAATCAGCTGCTATTTACCGGGTCTCTACTTAATCTTCATTCTCTTTCTCTGCAGTTTCTGTTCCTCTCTCCTTCTCTCTCGCTCTCATTTTCCTTACTTGTTTACAGTCCTTCAAGCATTGCCATTGTAGGTCTCAGGCATATCTACTCTGTACAAATGCAGGACTGCCTTCAGTGAAGCAACATTATACGTCGTGATATTTTGCAATATTTGGAGACAACGAAACGCAGTCTTCTCGGACCGTTTACACTATCTTGGGTTCCTTAGCACTCTCTTAAACATGATTAAGCTTTCGTGGTAGATTACGAGCGAGAAATTGATTTGAAGAGAAGGATGTTCGGGCACAAGACAGAGGATATGATGAGGGACTGGAGATAATTTTATGTTGAGGAACTCGGTAATTTGTACTCTTCACTGAACATTATAGGTTTAACAAATTAGGAAGATCAGATTGGACGGGCACAAACCATACAAGGGAGATGAGATAGTTTAGTCGCAAAATTTGAAGGTAAGGGACACTTGATAGCCTTACTCGTAAATGGGAGGATAATATCAGAACTGATCTTAAGGAGCTGATACGTAATATTTTGTTCTGAATTCAACAGGCTCGGTATAAGATCCAGTGGCGAGCTGTTGTGAACCCTGTAAAGAACCGCCAAGTTCCATAACAGGCTAGAAATTTCTTAAGGAGCTGAAAGAAACTTAGTCGAAACATAATCGATTTTCTTCAAAGAATTCTTCGAAATACAGGGTGATTCATATAGAACCGGCCCGACGAAATGAGGTGTAATATAAAATATATCATACAGATATTAAAGTAATTTACACATATCTTATCATGGATTGTGTTCCGTGATCAGAGCAGGTGTTGAAGTGTCCGCCGTTTTCAAGTAGGCACTAGAAACACTCGCTGTTCAACAGTGAACTCCATGACTGTCGCCTGCGCATTGCAGACACGTTTCGGGATTGTCCTTGACCTTGCAGCATAAGGGCTGCCACTTGCCGGATCATAAGCACACCATTCGACTCAGCACGGCCCACGGATTATTATGTCGTAATTATGAGCGGTTATATGCATCACCTGCGGAATTATTAACGAATTCATCGGGCCGGTTCTATACGATTCACTCTGTAGTATATAAAACGACAGCATGTTGACTGCCAAAAATTTGTAAATTCTAAAGGGTTCTGGTGATGGTGTATAACACCAGAAAACACAGTGTTTCGGAAGCAGGTCCAGTTTCCGAAACGTTGTGTTTTCTAGTTTCGAGAATACCGGACGATGGACAAAATCCAAAAATCCAGGAATGCTTAATAAACAATTGTGTTTCATTTTCTGCTCGATTGCATTAACTAACGGACCTTTGAGATCTGAAGTTCCATATGTATGTATGTATGGAGATGTGTGAGAGAAAAGTGGGTAAAAATGTTGCACGAAATATTTTCATTGGTTGACAACTGAAAATATGGCTACGGTGCAAAGTATTGAGGTTATATTCAGATGTTATTTAAGAGTTCGTGGGACTCCCAGCTAATGTTCAGTGTGGGATCCAAGGGCAGTGAAAAATGTAGTGGAGTGTGGGTGTATATTATGATCTTTATTGTTTGTTAGAACTAATTAAGACAGTGAGCAGAAAACACATTCGTTTTTGCACCTAGAATTCTTAGGGGCTTTCTACCCTCTGATGACAGACAAGTTGTTTGCCCACCTCACGAGGGGCCCCATAAGACGTTGGGCCCTGGGCCATGCCCTACATCACTTATGCCTTAATCCGCCCATGGTCATGCCTGACAAATCTAAAACAGTCTGAATATACAGCCCTATTACATAAAGTTATGTACATTATTCAGTTATTAAATTTCATAATTATTTACTTAGTTTTTAGTATCTTCACCAAGAGGAACGTAGGCATTGTAAGTTGTTCTCAGAACATGCGCAGTTCACATCGGTAGGCCTGGCACCTTCTGGGTTTGCGATATCTCGGCTTACATCTCTAGCTGGAGTATGGCAGATGGCTCAGCGCCAAAGTACCACGCCATTAATTAGGCCTTCATAGGCACATCCATTACTTGTTGATGGTGTTGGGCTACAATTGGCGGTCAATTATTAATGACAGCCACTGTGGTGACGTGAGCGACGCACTGCACATTGTCCGCTCCCCGCTGGAGGAGAAACAACATAAAATTATTGATATAAAAGAAACGGCTCTCCAGAAGTGAAACTGCCCAGCAGTGGCGTGATTTATTGTGTATGTACGAATGTAGCTGGAATATGAATGATACTCCCCGTCTACAGGGCGACTAGCAAGCACTGCACCACAGAATTGGACCCTGTGACTCGAAAATAGCTGGTCGAAAATCTGAGCAATATCCAGCGAAGTTCAATTAGCTAAGTGACTGACTAATTAGCCAAATTAGCTGACGGACTACTTAACTCTTTACTGGACAAAAGACATATATATGGCGAAATGGTAAAGTTGTCCCTCTGCTTGACTAATTAAGCACTACGCCGTGAAGACGTATGGGGGAGTAGATACATAGATCCATACATTCTTCACTTCGGCACTAATTGAAGGTGATTCGTAAGCTTCACGCCCCTGCAGCTCTATCCCCAGTGAAAGAAAGCCCGGTACTCGTAGGGTAGGAGGTTGGGTGGGTGAAAATCTGTTGTCTCAAGACGTTCTCTGCCCAATGAGGTTAGGTATTCGGTCTGAAAAAACTAAAGGAAGTCTCAGTCGAAAGAGCCAGCAACCGGTCGGAGATTCGCAACAACTACATCTACAAATCCAGAAGGTTGCATCTAAACTATCCTGCTCAGTATGATGGTTGTTAGAAATCAACGGAAGGTACGCGTAAGTGACGAAAAGTGATGCGTTTGCCGCATACTGCTGGTTATTTTGGGTGGAGCTCTTGAGGAAGATTTCGAGTCTTAGAAGGATGCCGTTAGTAATATTTGTACAGGTCATTCATTGAAGAAAGCAGTCTGCTTTTACCGGTTCTCACGGTCTCTTCGCTTGCGTATTTCTTATATTTTCCTTCTACCCTGAAGATGGAGGCGATACGTTCCTCCGAAACGTCGGTTAAAACCACATATACACGGTGCCAAATCCCAGAAGACTGCTTTCTTCATAGTCACGGCCGTGAAAGCCTCAAATCTTACACAGGCCATTTATTGATGTTCATTCATTCATCCAGTCAATGGCTGTACAGCCGTTTGTTAAACCCTTGTCTCTTCTTCAGTTTCGTAATCTTTTTGCACAGACGGTAGGACTCATTGGACGAGTGATAATCCTGTCGCGTGGCCGCTACCTCCGCACAGAACACAAAACACTGAATAAACACACAAACACACGCATCCATGCCTTGAGTGGGATTCGAGCCAAATTTCCCAGCGTTCGAGCGGGAGAAGACAATTTTTGTTATTGTTATGATAGTGAAATTCATGAGGTTATTGTGAGCTGGCAATATGCATAAGAAGAGGCAGACACGAAATATGATTACAGGCAGAACTGCGGTTGGGTACCTTTTTGGAAAACGAGTACAAGGAAAACAGAGAAGATCAAAATATGATATAAATATAGATTTTAGCGAGCTAGATTGTTAAGATGGGAGGTAAAGGTGAAGTCCTTGCATAATTAGTGGAGCACCACGCAATGAAGACGCTTGCGGGAGTATAGGTATATATCCACCATCCTTAGGTGGAGGTGAATTGTCAACTTCACGCCCCGGCCGCTTTACCCGGATGAAAGAACTCGAGATAATCATTGGATAGGAGGATTCATGGGCCCCAGAGTCAGTCTGCACGTTATGGAGAAGAGAAAAAAATCTCTTGCTGCAGCCTGGAATCATATCTAGTGCGTAGCTCGCCGGTATACAGACTGAGCTATCCAGGCTTCTTCTTAAGATGTCTAAAGGCGCTTCCACATTACTCGTGCTCCTGCTCGTGATCAGCAGGCTTGTGCTCGTCGGGAGACTCGTCTGGCTTTTACTTGTGCTCCTAAATCTTCGTCCACATTACTTCAGTTGCTCGCCAGTCTTCGGCGTGTGAGGATCCGTATATTTACTCGTAGTGTGTATAGGCTGTAGTCGTATTTTAATTTATTGGCTATAGTTTTTAAATTAAAAATTTAAAATTTGCTTGTCTCGTGACTTGTCATATCGTCCACATTACTCGCGAGCATAGCGAGTCACACGAGCACGAGCACGAGTAATGTGGACGCGCCTTATAGTTTTGATGACCCATTTAACTGATATTTTACATGCTGGATCCCAGGTTACTTTCCACAGTTTCCTTAACCTCCGCATATGTTTTAGCAGATTTTCAAGACCAGATGGATCCCTGTTAATGTCTGTGACTGTAAATTTGCTTGTTGATAGCCTGTATGCCGAAGCCATAGAGGCAGTAAAGTCGCTGGTCGGTTTATTGGCTTCATCAGCCAATTTGGATTGTGGGTGAAATTAGTGAAGGGGCCATGCTTTGAAACTGCTCCCAATCCGTGAATTTGTCAACCGGGTCCGAAAGATTCCTAGTTCTAACATGATCTACTAAGCGGAAAACAGTTGGTAGGCGATCTGTGTCAAGGACGTCAGAGACTTCTGACAGTCGGACATTGTTGTGCTCAACAATATCGAGCACGTCACCATTTACCGCAGGATAGGAATGAATGGGACATTGTGGTGCTGAAATTTCAAACTCATTTATATTGTGGCGTATAGACCAATGAATGCTGTGCAGAGACCTCGAAACGGACATCGAGTACAGCCGTTGGTATGCAATAGGCGATTAAGCAAACACCAATTTCTAAAAATGGTCGGTAAACACTTTCTTGCGGAAATGATATCCAGTCTATTGTTAGGCAAACGCCCATGACTACGATAGAAGGATTGTTGGAGGCGGTGTTTCCTGTTGGGTCCGTCCCGAGGTTATATAACGAGGACACCAAGCGAGCTGTAGTTAGAGTTGTCAGCAGTTCAGTTGAATGAAATGACGCGAAGGAGCTGGTTGGTGAGTGAGTTCAGTTGTCAGTGATAAGTTAAAAGTCTGTAAAGAGAAGACTAGGAGGCTGGTGTGANTTGAGGGTTATTGAAGTGCTATTTCAAGGAAATAGCGGCTCCGGTCCAGAAAACCGAAATTAACTGCCTTGGGGATCCATTGCACTGAACACGTGACACCCTCTATCCGCAAAAAGTTGGCACTAACTTCACAGACAAGCGGCGGTTGCTCGGTCGGTATTGTTCACTTGCGGACTACAGGCAACGGATTGTGTTTGTTTTGTTTTGGGTCATCATCAGGCAATCATTGCATGAATATATCACTCGGAATTGGGTTTCTTACCAATATGGATGCAGGATTTTGACTTATAATTTTTCATTCGGTTTGCACATAATTTCATTTGTTAAACTTAAATAAAAATTTATATTTCGTTAAAAATAAAATTCCAAATAACATAAAGCTTAAAATATGTAATTCTTCTGATCTCTTTTCGTGGCGTGGTGGTGTATATCGTTTGGTACGGGGCTTTCTTGGGATTCGGCGTTGTACAGACAGAATCACGCCGAGGGAACGACAAACGGAAGACGGGGCAATCCCATATAAGATACAACACAACACATAAGCTAGTTGCACCACACTCGTTCAAAACCTTTTATAGGATATATCGTTACGTATAAGATCTCCCATGACTGATTCTTGTGTTATTTTACGACATCTTTCAAAAACCTTGCCTATCTAACGTCCATTTCGAAAATAATAAATTTTAAATAATATAAAATGTTGGCTTTTGTGACTTTTACTGAATATATTTTAAGTGAACCGACTGCGATGGTATGGATCGTGTGTGGGGCCCCCTAGCGAGAATATGATATGAATCATGATATCATGAATATGATAAGACATCAAGAAAGCTCTGTGGTTTTAGTCCGCAAGCGAACTATACCGACCGAGCGACCGCCGCTTGTCGGCGAAGTTATTGGCAACTTTAGTGGATAGAGGGTGTCATGTGGTCAGCGCAACGAATCCCCAAGGCAGTTAATTTCGATTTTTTAGACCGGAGCCGCTATTCCCTTCAAATAGCTCCTCAATTATCATCACGAGGCTGAGTGAAAACCGTTCCAGACCCACTACTTCTCAGAAAATATCTGGTAGCGCCGGGAATCGAACCCGGACCTCTGGATCTGCAGCCAGGCACTCTAAACAGTAGACCACAGAGGCGGTCATGATAAGACATCTGATTTCAAAAGAAAAAATGCTGGGAATTTTTTCACTGATATTTTTTATATATCTAGTACTATATAATTTTCGATAATAGACAGGATAGCAATACTAACAACTGCAGTGTAGTTCATATAACACGTGTATTGTAACGTTGATGGATACAGCGTTGCCAGGTAACTGACCGACAGACACATATGACAACAACTAATGCCAACAGTATGGCGTCCATTACTAGGCAATGCATGGGTGGACACACCTGACAACAATTCATGATATCCGTTGCTGAGCAGCGATGTGTTTACTGTGGATGGTCCATGCCTAGCCTATATAGGGAACAGTGAATACTCTTCAAAGAAATTCATCGTGAAGCCCTCGTTCAAGGCAGTCAAATAGTAGATGTGTTAGTGTATTAGGGAATTGTAGTTACGATGTGGAAATTATGGAATAAATCGAGTTATCAGAAGCGAAACCGATTATTTTCTGTCGCTTTTCCAAGATACACGTTACAGTATGTATACGTGTGCGTATGTACGAGTATGACTTGGCCTATGCTGCAGTGTGTGTGAGACCTGTTGTCTTCCCCATAGCAGTAGCAGGCGGCGCAAGGAAGGAACGTTGTCTCTCCCCATCACGTCAACTGCAAAGTGACAAAATTATTCCGCGTCGAGAACAGAGAAAGATATCTATTACCGATTCGACTTTACTTTCTCTGTCGTCTCTCTTTATTTATATCTTTTTCTTCTGTTTTTCTGTTTTTCTCTCTCTCTCCCTCCTCTTCTTTTATATTTCCAATCGAATTTCTCTTCCCTTCCATGGTTCCATTACCCACACCCTTCATGCTATACCACCTCTCGATCCATCCATCTGCCCCCTGACTGACTGAATGGATCCTCTTTCATCGGCAGCCATTATATACTATCCAGTGGTGCTGTCAGAACACTCAATGTGACTAAAATACAGGGTGTGTCCTCAAAGGGCCGTCATTTCCGCTTCATTATTAGTGATACAGAATTTTTATAAGTAGCACATGTATATTATTATTTAATAACCTTCATTATCATATTGTATTCTTTGTTGTGATATGTAATGCAGAGCTTGAGTTCGATTAAAGATGAACTATGAACAGTGGCCGCGTGGTCTAAGGCATGGACTGTCTTCTCTCGCTTGAATGTTGGGATCATAATTTCGAATCCCGCTCAAGACATGGATGTTTGTGTATGAGTTTATTCTGTGTTTGTGTTATCCTGTGTGTAGGTAGCGGCCTTGCGACGGGCTGATCACTCGCCCAAGGAGCCCTACCGTCTGTGTAAAAAAGATTACGATACTGAAGAAGAGGCCAGGGCCCAACAAAGGGCTGTAGAGCCACTGATGAATGAACGAATGATCTGATGGACATTGACTCAAGGACTCATTACTTGACTTCGCTAACGTGCAGAAATTGTTTAGATTTTTTTTTTCCTTTTGCGCCACAGCCCCAATTTGGGCCTTGGCCTACCTCCATGAAACTCTCCGTTTCACTTCGGTTTACTAGATCTCAGACTTTCGGTAGACTCCTTGAGCGGGTGATCAGCTCGTCGCAAGGCCTCTACCTGTACAAAAAAACAGAAAAGCACACGCACACAAACAGACACTAAACTTTCATACCCTTAGTGGGATTCGAACTCACGATCCCGGCTTCCGAGCGAGCGAGGACAGTGCATGCCTTAGAACGCTCGTCTACCGTGACCGACATGGTTTAGAATAGTAATATATAAATGAATTGAAGGAGTTCTGTGCGTTTGTTCATTACGTACCTGGCTTTAGCCTCTGAGTTTTTCATACCGAGATTTAGACAAAAAAGAAGGATTCAATGTTCTTTTTATAAGAAAAGTGTTTACTTGTGGTTTATCTAACGACGGGTCCAGTAGTTCAGACTAGGCGTATAATGCAGTCTAACTGCAGATGGTTAATGAATAATAGAATAAAAATGAGATGGAAATATGCTATTGTGTACTATGCATTCTGGCATTTTCGTGGCGAAACTAAAGGAGGCCACGAATAACCTCTTTGAACTCAGATTTGAACCCAGACACTCCTGAATACGATGCAAAAGTAATGGTCACTCTACCGTGAAGCTCGGTGCCTACAGTTTATACAATAATATGTGTATATTTTAAATTCTGAACTATTAAGCCTGTAACTTGTAGTGTTATCATAACATGTCTCTGTAAAACGAAATCGTAATATAGATGGATCAGATTATGAGTGCTCATGCGTTCGTTTTGCCGTCTAGAAACCCGAGAGTAACAGAAGACAGCCTCTATCCGCAAAAGTTGGCACTAACTTCGCCGACAAGCGGCAGTCGCTCGGTCGGTATAGTTCGCTTGTGGACTAAAGGTCACGGAGGAGGATGCGTTGGTTGTAGGTAGGCTAGTGGTAATTCTGGTGGTATGTGAATGTGACAATGGTCTCTCTATCGTCAGATACCATGATTTCCATGAAAACTATTCATTAAAATGATTTCTTGAACATTATGCTTCGTAGTTCAGTTTCAGATGCTATGATTAAACCTTAATTCCAGCGGAGATATATTTAAAATTTAAATCCGTTCTTTGAACAAATTTTGTAAGGTGAGCACATGTTTGTATTTGGAACCCGTGTTTTTCTGAACGTACTACTTTAATCTCAAAAGTTAGCTGACAGTTTCTGTCGGAATGCTCTATTCGAGGTTCTATAAATTTTGTCAGTCAAAATTTATATTTGGCCTATGTCGGAATTATAACTGCTATTTTACATAAAGGTTCAAAGGGACTATAGCAGTGTTCTCAAAAACTGATCATAAGAAACGCCGGCACATGACAAGTGTTGTGTCACTTATATGAAATCTACAATGTTTATTTTAAATGTTTGTCCATATGGTGAGGTAAAAAGGTAAAACTATTTCTGTAACAGGCCGTAGAGACCCATAGAGTTGTGAGACGTCGAGGCTCCCACATTTTCTAGATAATCGGCTCACAGATGGCGGTCAGGTTGTCAGACATACGCGCCAGCCGCACTTTACCTTAAAAATATTCCTGGTTCTCATTTCTGTTAGAGGCTGAGTCGACCCCAGGACTATATTGAGGCTGGAAGGATTAGGTCATTTGAAAAATCGGATGACGTAATCGGGAATCGAACCCGCGGCCTTCCAGCTTGTAGCATAGTGTCCCACCCAACTACGCTCGCGCCCCATGATAAACATTTAAAAGATACAAGAAAAATAGACTACGATAACTTCCTTCACCACCGTGAATTATGCAAGATAGAATCAGATCCCTCTGCCTGCATCCATAGGGAAGGTGATGCAAGTGGTGGGCAGACTGATGGATCTTGTTCCTTCCGTTTTCGATTGAGGTACACACTGAGCTGCAGTGTAACAAAAGAAATGCGAAGAGTCGCCTGATGTTCCTCAGCAAAGGCGAGCGGGCGTTGATAACTGCCTCGCTTTCTCTTCGTTGGACGAATTCACTCTTTCTGGTAATGATGTTATCATTATATCAGTGAGAATAGCATCGAATAATGGGTCAGTATGTGAATACAAAATTGTAAATGATTTTGAAGCCGGTCACAGTAGCCGAGCGGTCTAAGGAGTGCACTGTCTTCGCTCTCTCGGAAGCCGGGATCGTGGGTTCGAATCCCACTCAGGGCATGGATGTTTGTGTGCTTTTTTCTGTGTTTGTGTACAGGTAGAGGCCTTGCGACGAGCTGATCATCCGTCCGAGGAGTCATACCGCATGTCTAAGATCTAGTAAACCTAAGTGAAACGGAGAGTTTCATGGAGGTAGGCCTAGGCCCACTGGGGCTGTAGTGCCAAGGGGGGGAATGATTTTGAAGGAAGTGAACTTTACCTTATTAAGATACTAAACCGAAATTATCATAAAGAATCTGAGAAACACTTGGACAATCTTTAGTCAGGATATCCGGTGTCACGGTAGAGCTTCGAACCGAACGTTACTTCTATACAAGAAGGTGTAGTTTCCTCTCCAAATTTTCTTCGGGTGTCTAGAATGATTTCGACAAAGTGGTTTCTGTTCGTCATTGTTCATAACTGTCATTCGACTTAGGCATATATTTCGCTAGACTTATCCACCCAGTGTCTCATTCAGACACTCAGTTACTCTCCCTTGCTGCCTCGACTGTTCTCTTAGTCAATACTGACTTCCTCACTTACTAATTTTTCTCTCATAACCTTAAACCATTCTCTTGTTTATTGAAGCAATTAGTCTCTCTTCTTTGGAGTTTATTTGCAACGCTATCGGTGACTAGACTATACAACTACTGATGGTAGGATGATATACTCGTATCTGTGGAGAATTGTGAAGCGCTTGGAAGGAAATGGTTATAGCATCATCGTGGTACTACCCGGAAGTTTGTTGGAAGAACCAAGGGAAATAATGAAAGGCGCGAGATTTGAAGCTTTAACGACTGATGCACCAAAACCCCTAGGGCGATCAGCCATGTCATTACTGGATTAAACCCCAATGTTTCGGGGATCGCCTCAATCTCCATCATCAGAGTAGATGTGGTTAATGGTCATGTCATTGATATTTGTTAAGACACTCAGGATCATCAGTGTCCAGTCCAGAATAAACTGGTGAAAAGAAAACAGTTGATATTCACTGCCTATTTAAATTGAGTATAAGTGATGATTTAATAAGAAACCTTAGTTAAAATCTCTGACACAGAGAATCGAAATATCACCCTTTGAATAAGATTGACACGAAGGTCTTTGAATCCTGAGTAACATTTGTCGCGGCAATAGACGTTATATGTTCCAAACTACATGACGGGTCATTAAACCCCCTTAACAATTCACTAAACTCTGGGCATTCAGAACACATCAAAACCTTTTCAGTATGTCCAAACAAGTAAAATAAATCTGCCGATAACATTATTCCACTCATGAGTCCAATAAGTGTGTGGGGGTCCCCTCAGCACAAACAGCCACTGATTGTACTAGTGACAAAATGCCGGTTGTAGCTATGGCTGTGCTCTTTTCATCCACCTCAAACCATCATTATCATTTAATAAAACGTTTTTGACAATAACACAATCATTTATAACAATATTGTTTTCGGTTGCATAATATTTGCAAACGAAATAAAATATTAGATTCAGTATGAAACGAATGGAACTTGACTGCAGCAACATTCTGTATACATTTGACTTGAATGAGTGCAAATGAACGACTGTTGATGATGGAACCAATGAATCGATTGGTACACTATTCATAATACTGCCTGTGTGTAGCGTAATAAAGGCACAATGCAGAGTTGATGATCGACAAGAACGCCTGTAATATGATGGAATATTGATGCTGTGTTATGCTCGGTTACTAGAAGAGACACGGTGGCACTGCCAGAACACAATGGACCATCATTTGCATACTTTAAAGGCGTGCTTTGATTCCAAGATTGCAGAACAACATAACGGAACGACACTGATGTTTAATGCGATGTGATTCTAAATTATTATCGGGGTTTTCTTGGCCTATAATTTTCAAACCGGAAACAAATGAAACTGTTTACGGAATATGAAAGTATAGTTTAAGAAGTTTTATTTTGTAAGCAGTAGAACTTTCTGAATTGAATTTTCACCTTCCATAAAGAGTTTTATATATATTTTTTTTCCATTTTGAAAATTATAGGCCACGGAAACACCGTCAGTAATTTAGAATCATCCTGTACGTATGTTGGCCATGAAAACTATTGGCTGAGTATGTACTACTATTGGTGAAAATGACTTACATCTCTGCCTTTCTAGTTTTTACTTTTCATCTACAGAATGTCCCAAAAGTCTGCACTCAATTATATAGTGCAGAATATGCAAAACAACAAATTCAAGCATAAATTACCTCCACGAGCACAGCATTGCTAACGAAACTTCGCAACAGCGTGAAGTTCATTTTAGATATTTTTTTTATTTCGTGGGCAATATTTCAAGAAGATAATTTAAAAATAACACTGAGAACTTACTTTCCAGATTTCCTGTACCACTTTTTACTGGCTGCATTCAACTAGCCAATTAACTTAGTAACAAATTAATTAACAGATTCACTTACTTGTCTCTCAAATACACTAACTGAGTAAGTTTTAGTTCAATTGCTAATAGTTAAGTAACTGATTAAACAAGAATTAAACGATTATATATATCACTAAATAAGTAACTAGCTAACATGTTTAAGAATAGATATGTTGGGTAGACTTAGCTATAGATGGGAGTCTAGGGTTCCCTTAAAGCGGCGTTGCTTCTTTCCTAAGCATAACTGCGTGAAGGGATGTATAAGGTGTGAAAATAAACTGTCGTGACACCAGAGAAGTCACCCATGATTTTGGATTTCACTCTCCGGTCTCCTTGCTTCCAGGGATTAAGACCTCTGCACGTAATGTTTGGGTGAGTGTTTGGGCCTTAGACCGCCTCTATGGTCTAGTGGTCAGAGTTCCTGGCTACAGATCCAGAGATTCCGGGTTCGATTCCCGGCGCTACCAGATTTTCTTAGAAGTAGTGGGTCTGGAAAGGGGTCCACTCAGCCTCGTGAGGATAACTGAGGAGCTGTTTCAAGGAAATAGCGGCCTCGGTCTAGAAAACCGAGATTAACGGCCATGGAGGTCACCTGCGCTGACCACATGACACCCTCTCTCCGCTAAAGTTGGTACTAACTTCGCCGACTAGCGGCGGTCGCTCGGTCGGTAAAGTTCGCTTGCGGACTACAGGCCACAGAGTTTGTTTGGGCCTTAGAGCCGGTGTAGACGAGGTGCGTAGAGAAGTGTCACTATTTTTACCGGGACTTGAAATGCGGCTCTCCGGTTTGACACTTTACTGACAGCCATTACGACTCATTCTGAGGCACCAAGAACTTTCTCATTGACGCAAATAATTATGAGCTACTGAGATAGGGAGGCTGTGCGACATAGGCAGTATGTTCTTCAGTTGATTCGCGAAGACTGAAAAGGCTAGATCTTCGCTTGTGATACTTCTTCAGTATATGCAATATTTATTATGTCAGAATCGTAAATGAAGAAACTGTCCTAACAAACCTAAGCGGTGGTAGTAGTGCCTAATTTCTTTGCTATTATCATGGCTCTTCCAGCCCATTCAGGGCCCTGGCCCCTCATTTTAGTTCCGTAATTATTTTCCAGACAGTAGGACTCCTTACACGTGTGATCAGCCCGTCGCAAGGCCGCTACCCAAACAGAGTACAACACAAACACAGATTAAACACATACACACATCAAGCATCCATACCCTGAATTGGATTGGAACCCACGATTCCAGCGTCCGAGCGACGGAAAACAGTACATGACTTAAGAACCCGCGGTTACATTGACCGGCTGTATGAACCACTACTTTAGCTACGTAACTACAGTATTAACCAGGTAAAATTACAGCTATCCTTGTAACAGGCTGTGGAGACTCATAGGGCTGTGAGACGTCGAGGCTCCCATATTTTCTAGACAATCGGCTCACAGATGGCGGTGAAGTTGTCAGCCTTACGAGCCGGCCGCCCTTTACCCCCAAGAATATTCCTGGTACTCATTTCTGTTAGAAGCTGGGTCGACCCCAGGGCCATAGTATTGCAACAGATAAAAAAACAACTCATTATAGGTTATAACATAATATGTGGTATGTATGGTATAACACACAGGTGGATGTATTCGATTTACATGGAAAATTTACGCTGAATATATGACAGAATAATTGTAACTGGAAACCAGACCTGAAGATGACATGCACGTATAGAAACATTCCATTCTAGACAGCAAGTTCAACATGCTGTGTTGTGTTGACAGGAATAAAATATATATTGTCTGCTTCTTTGATTTGAGGATAGTGAGTTTATTTACATATATGGTTAAATAAAGTATTATGACAGTTTTGTCTTTGCTCGCTCGGCCGCTGGGGTCATGTGTTCGAATCCCGTTTAAGGCACCGATATCTGTGTGTATGCCTTTATTTTGTGACGGGCTGATCCCGCGTCCAAGGAGTCCTACCGTCCGTAAAAAATGATTACGGAACTGGATAAGAGGCCAAGGCCCTGAATGGGTTGGAAAATGCATTAAAAAATTACGACAGTTTTAAAATGAATATGACAAAAATAATAAAGAGTTTAAATTGAGATGATCCCGTTGGTATATTTATTAAAACTATTTATCATACTACCTTGAATCATCTTCATGATTTCCAACCGAGTCTCACGGACTAGAAACCAGGTTAGCGGATGTAAGCTTCAGATATTGCGTCTTACTGCTCTCTCTCTCTCTCTCACACACACACACACACACACACACAGCTCTCTAGCAGCTATGATGTACGGCAGACTGATCACCGGGCCATTAATTAATTGTCCTCCCCCCCCTCTTTCCCGTACCGCAGCATCCAACAGTTCAAAACCCAATCACCGTGATTCAATTTCTGACATTACCTTCCCTAACTCTCGCTCTTACAACCACTACCATTACCACAAAACCCACTCCTAATTCTTCCCCAACCCTTAACCTCCCTTGTTGGTACCTACAGCAGGTTATTAATATGCACCGAGACGTAGTGAAAGAAAACACGTGATGACTCCTCGTCACTCAACGTACACAGGCGTCATGTCACAATATTAAAATGAATCTTGAAAAGGAAGAACATAAGGGTGTAATCTAGATTTGACTGGATAGGGATCTGTGTAAAACAGTGAACTCTATGGATCTTGGTAGCGAAAATTCGAGTTGGCGTGAGTTTTCTGGATCAGCTGCTCCATATGGACCGTGCGCCATGGATTTCCTGCCGAGAGAGCTAACCGGAGTTGAGATGCTAAGCTGCGTGTTCATACGTTCTGTGGCTCTACTCACCTAAATGCAAGTCTACAAAGCATTTTCCATAATTTTTTTAAATGTACTACATTACATCCTCGGAAGTCTGGTGCAGCTGTAACGCTCTAGGCATGTATTCAGGAGGTAGATCGGGTTCGAATCTCTATCTTGAAGAACACAACGACCACATCTTTCAGCTTTTAATTCTCGATTATCCTTCCATTTGACGCACCCAAAAGAATCTCGTCTGCCAACCTTCTAACTAATCGTCGACAATAAATAGAAGGTCTCTTTAACCTACTTTCCTTATTTTGAAAAATAAAAATAGGTTTATGCAATAACCATGCAGTCTGAAGAAAGCAGTCGTCTGGGATTTGGCACCGTGTATATGTGGTGTTAACCGACGTTTCGGAGGAACGTATCGCCCCCATCTTCAGGGTAGAAGAAAAAGTATAAGAATTCTGNCTACCCTAAAGATGGAAGCGATACGTTCCTCCGAAACGTCGGTTAACACCACATATACACGGTGCCAAATCCCAGAAGACTGCTTTCTTCATAGTCACCGCCGTGAAAGCCTCAAATCTTACACCATGCAGTCTGTTTGTCTGTGAATCCAATCCTATTAACTTTCGAATGTCTGAACCAATCTTTATGAAATATGGTATGTATATCATAGCACCCGAGTCCATCTCAACGGCCTACTTCATAAATACATCCCATCAGTCTGTCTGCATATGTATCGCTCTGTCATTGCTAGGCAACGTCTTGGTAAAAATGTTACTAAGCCAACAAATACACACGCAGCAATATAAGAATTGTTGGAGGCGTCGTTTCATATGCGATCCATGTCATATCAAAAGAAAATAGGCGATTATTCCTTCCCAAAACTCTTGTTCTATCTGCTTCTAGAAAAACTGCAGCGAATGGCAGTGACAACGTCTGCATCCGGAAACACAACCTCTGGAACCCGACTGCTCCATTCCCTGACTGAAGGACTATAGGACCTGTGATCAATACGAAATCCGTACGGTAATGAGTGATTAGCTAATGACAAGATATTAATTTCAACAGGTTTGGTAATCAACTGAGTAAAAGAGGTACGCTATTACTGACAGACGAAGATGTGTTTACATTAGCCTGTGTCATTAGTAATTTGTATCTCATTCAGACCAATAATCCAACTGTTTGTTCCCATGGACGACATTCAGAACCGTGCTTCAAAATCTGTCCAGGAAAATATTCCTAACGGCCGGTTTCTATACATCAGTACGAGAGTAAAAGTAATAAGTTTAATGTACCCATGCATACGGAGGACGAGTGGAAATTAATTTCCACACATTCTTATTCAAGCATTGAACGAAGGTAAATAATCATCACGCTCCAATCGATTTATCTCCCTTGAGAAAGAGCATTTGATATCCATAAGCTTAGAAACTGCGTTAGCTCCAAAGTCGTGTTTGAAGTGATAAAAGATTTGGATTCTGCCAGGAAATGAACCTCAGTCATCCAGCCCGTGGTGAATCGCTCTATAAATTTATCCGAGTTCACATTTTGAGATATTTGCCCAGGAAAGCGATGGTACTTGCCATGGTGGGTTATTTTTAAAGAAAATTATTTCCAGTTGCAGAATTAAAACGATTAATTGTAAGATTTGAGGCTTTCACGGCGGTGACTATGAAGAAAGTAGTCTTCTGGGATTTGGCACCGTGTATATGTGGTGTTAACCGACGTTTCGGAGGAACGTATCGCTTCCATCTTTAGGGTAGAAGAAAAAATATATAAGAAATCTGCAAGCAAAGAGACCGTGAGAACCGGTATGCTTTTACCGGTTCTCACGGTCTCTTTGCTTGCAGATTTCTTATATATTTTTTCTTCTACCCTAAAGATGGAAGCGATACGTTCCTCCGAAACGTCGGTTAACACCACATATACACGGTGCCAAATCCCAGAAGACTGCTTTCTTCAAAACGATTAATTGCTGTAAGTTCCTTTCCCCGAAGAAGAGAAGACCCGTGCTGCAGGTGTACCATGCGTAATTGACACTAGAGTCGTAACTGACCACTCAAGGAACCCTGAACATCAGAATGATACTATGCATCCTCCTGTCGAAGATAATTTAGAAAACAAAAAAGAATATTTCAAGTTTAGGTGAGTTCACACAGGACGGTGGGTGGGTACGACAAATGAACGTGATGATTTTCAAGAGTATATAAAGCAGTGACATTTTATTTTAATTTTTAATTTATTTTACAAAATGAGTGAACATTTAGTTTAATTTTATTCCACATATTTTTCATTACGTCTCTGTTTTTTCGTTTTGAACATTTCACTAAGATGCTGCTCATCACTGCGTGCACACTTTTCTAGCCTCGCTCGTAAGTTAAGGGCGGCCGGCGCGTAAGGCTGACAATCTCACCGCCATCTGTGAGCCAACTGTATAGAGAAAATGTGGGAGCTTCGACGTCTCACAACCCTATGGGCCTCCACGACCTGTCACAGGGACAGCTTTACTTTTTTAGAAAAATAACTTCGTGAGATTAGGTATCATGGCGGAGATTACGAAAAATACTGTATTTGGAGATAACACGTAATCCTATAAACTTAGTCAACGTTCCGAACTAACTTGCTGCCTCTACCTTCAGGTTAGAAGAATAAAGAACATGACACCAGGTTAATCCGGAATTTGGCAAATATGTACCAGACAACATGGCGTCACATATCAGTAGACTGCAGTTTTCAAATGTGAGTTTTATTATAAAACTAACAACATCAGGTAGTCACCGAAGTTGGTCAAGAAGTTTCCTTCTGTTTATGTAGCCTGAAGTTTTATTACCGAGTTCAGAAAGGCCTACCACTCCACTTCATCCTCACGCAATTGACTCAAGACAACAGCCTCACGCCCTGTTATATTAAGAATCATTTTAATAACTTTATCATCCGCATTTAGTTAATGGAGCCGGTATAAGGCAGCCCATACACGTACGAGTCTGGCTCGCGAGTACGGCTCAGCGAGGAGCCGGTCTCGGATTAATTTCACCACACACGTATGAGCGTGGCGTGGACTCGCGAGCCAGACTAGTACGTGTATGGGCCCCCTAAATATCTCAGTACAATTATTACTCGTAGGCTGTGGGTTGGACGACCAGGGAATGTGGATTCTGTACCCAGCAGGGACACATTGATCTCTCCACAGTGAAGAGTTCTGTCTTCTTGGGTATAGCGCCATGTAGTCCGTTGGAAGTACACTTAAGTTTCGGAGCAACATGTCCCCTCCTTCATCGCGGTTGAAGTATAAGTTGTGGGAGAAACCAGCATAAAAAAGTTATCAAATAAAGACAGAATGTTCCTCCGACACGTCGGTTGACATTCAACGGACTACAGGGCGTTATGTCCCAGGAAATATAACTTGTCATAACCACGGCTGTGAGAACCTCGAACTCTCCTCCACAACTCTGACATCACTTCTGCATCCTGTCCTGTTGGTTACGGCCGGCTATTTCCCCCGGGAGAAAGTGGCCGACGCATGAAGCCGACCACACACACACACACACTCATCTAGTGCCAAGGTTAAGAATGTGTGGAGCCATTCCGCCTCTCTCGTCCGTGCGTCTTCATAGTATGGTGCTTAATTAAGCACAGAAACAATTTCACCCTTAGGCCTAAGTCAGTATCCCAAGTTACCTCTTCCTTTCATGTTTCCCGATTAAATTTTCGTAAATTATCCTCTCTTACGTAAATTCTGATGTCACGCTGACCGAAACTATTTTGCTCACTCCTTGGCCGAAAAGTATGCGGTAAATATGACCGAAACTAACTGGTAGTATGATCCAGAATTTTCCTAATCCCTAATCCAGTAGATTTTCCTGTTGAATAGAAAGAATTTCTTGTAAGAAATTATCGCCTACTTTCCTTTCACTTCATATTACTTGATTCGACATGGACCGCATATGAACACCACTTCCAGCAGTTCTTGTTGCCTGTGTACTCATTGGCAGAGGAAAATGTTTACTGAGCCGTTGTCTGACATCAGCTGTCTCTTCTGGCTTCACTTCTCCCACTTTCAGGCGTTAAGGGACGACACACAGACACATATACAGCAAGGTGTTCTCATATTCCTAAACTTTTAATAAGGAGGGTAGGCTTAACACCGCTCTTTTCCAACCCGCCTTTGCTTGTATCGGCGCAGTCGGAATGGTGCTATCCCTGCTACACCTGTTTCTACCTTAGGACAATGTATGATGGCTACTGGAAGTTGTCCTCACAGATCAAACTAAGGAAGATCGGTATAGGTACGGGAAACTAGCTGGGTCGGTTTGCATGAGTCTCAGGGTAGCGATGCCTAAGAGAGCGTTTTTCTGAGAGTTGAGCCAATTGACGTTTATTCACCTGCTAATTCACCACACTGTTAAATTAATGTATTCTTAGCTTTAAGTTACAGCGTTACACTATCGGCTAGCTATGTCCCGGAGCGTGCAAGGGTCACGTCCGTTCAGTTCGGAATATTGTGAAAGTCTCCCTTTTTGTGGAATGGCTTGCACCCCCACGCCGGGAATTCGAAAGATGGTGTTGACATATACATTCTCATCCCATCTTCCGTAGGAAGCTTGAACGAGGCAACCCAATCATACTGGCCCTCATTCACAGGCAATTGTAACAAGCTCTGACCTGTCCTTTTAGGCGCGTCCGGTTCCCTGCACCCGAGCTAAATTTATGGACTGATCGTAAATGTCATAACTCCGGACTTCTTGTTTCTGCCAGAATCTAGAAAATTTCAACATAAACACCGTATTGCACGTCCCAGGCGATGAAATACGATATTATAGATCACGATACATTTCCAGTAATGTCGAAACATAAGACTTTTGAAATTTAAATTACCGAGAATTAATTAGAAATAAATTTCATGGTCATCTATAATCATCCAAATAAATAAGGGCTCAGAATGATCAGCGTCAGGCTAAAAATATATTAATTGAAAGATGTCAAAAAGACCGATGACCGGATGATACTTGATTAATCATAATAACGAACGAATGAATGAATCATAAATAAGAAACAGATGAAGCAGATGGCGGAAGAACCGCATGTTAGGGCGGCTAATATTCCCAGCGAACGTTAGGCCAATTCAGTAACTTAATATGCAACCCGGCATGCAGATTCACTTACTCAGACTGAATTATTGGCATGCACACACACACTTCATGACGTCATAGTGTCTGTCCCATCAGAGGGGAGCGCATTGATGGACGAGGGTGCCCGGTTCTGGTCCCAGGTGGTAGATACTAGGTCTGGGGTCGCCAGGGAGATGGAATGACTCCAGCCCTCATACTGGCGCCTGAACACTACGACTTAATTATGCATGTTAATTGGTTTGCATTAAGTGGTGATGGGACATGGGATCCTGTGGCATGCCGAGAGACAGTGTCCGATCCTTGCTCCCGGACTGTCACTCTCGCCCTCTGTTTGCAGCTCCACGACATTGCCTTTGTCTTAAACACGTTCACTACAAATGATTTCTGTAATTTTACTAAGCCGTATAAATCTGTTAAGATATGCAGTGTCCGAAGCGTGACTGTGGAAACTATGGCTCGCGAGCGCAACCAATCCGGCCTTCGGCCGTATTCACGTCTGTTTTAAGTCTACTTTCCTTATATTCAAAAAACTAAAGATCTGGGAAATTTCCTTGTTACGACACGGACCACATAGAATAAGACGCGCCCAATACTTATTCTATTATTGTGTATGTATTCTTTGCCGCGGTAACGTTTTTGCTGAGTCGTTGCCTAGAAATGATGAGGAGATTTTCACCGAACCGTTGCCTAGCAACGATGGGGAATACGCATATTGACACACAGACTGATGGAAGAAATTTATAAAGTACGCCGTTTAGATGGGCTCAGGTGCCATGTTATATATATATATGCCAGGTTACATAAAGATTGGTTCAGGCTTTCAAAAGTTGAAAGGAGGTATACACAGACGACGTGATGATCGCATAAGCTTGATTTCTTTTAAATTAGGAATGAAAGCTGTTACAAGTAGGCTTATGAGATCACTATGCTTTCTGTTTTTCTGTGCATCGTACTTCATAAATCCCTGCCATGAGTCTGTATACTTTTAAATATTTTAAAATATTTTTAACATTTCCATAATACTCAACACTTTATAAATCTCAATATATGGTATATATATTTATTTTTTATCTTTTATCTTGTTTTGTATCTTCTACTTTAATTGTAACACCAACTTGAGGCAAATTTTGTCTCTTAATATATAATACGACACGTTACACTGGTATGGATCCATATCGGTAGTTCAGTAACTAAATGTATTCGTATATATACCTGCCTGATGATGGTCTTGTACGACCGAAACATGTAGCAGGGCCAAAAAGTCGAATTGTAAAACATCAAAAACAGCGTGGCAACGAATACACGCGCAAAAATAGAATTGTTGGATGTGTCTTCTTCTATGCGGTATCTGTCGTATCAAAGAAAAGTGAAATATTAGTTCTTCCGGGGACTCCTTCTTTGAATGTTACATGAGAAGAGTGATGCGATCATGATAAATAAATTTGTAACTGAATACAATAGAAAATAAATAATTATAAATCACGATCATGATCAAAATGCAAGTTCTGGTTTGTCTGTTGCACATATGTAATTCCAGGGGCACGCAGTAGCGTAGTTGATTTAGACGCTATGCTAAAAGCAGGAAGGTCGCGGGTTCAAGTCCCGATGAGGTCATTGGATTTTTTTTTTCAATTGTCCTAATCCTTCCAGCCTCACTATGGCCCTGGGGTCGACTCAGCCTCTAACAAAAATGAGTACCAGGAATTAATTAAATAATTTTCCTGGGGAGTAAAGCGCGATCGGCACGTAAGGCTGACAACATTACCGCCATCTATGAGCTGATTTTCTAGATAATGTGGGACCCTCAACGTCTCACAACCCTATGGGCCTTCACGGCCTGTTACAGGGATAGCTTTACTTTACTTTCTTACATATGTCATTTCCTCGTATGCTTATAGCTACAGTAACAAGACCTTACTACGTATTGAGAAGAAATAATTGTCCTGTGTTAGGAAACGTACATGAAGACCAGATTGATAGATACACAAATTAAATTAATACCTATATTAGATAAATAAATAAGCTATGAACGAGCAGAAAATTGCTGCATGAAGCTATCAAGTTATCCCGTAGCAACGAGAGAGGCGTTCGCATGACAGCAAGAAAACTGAACTATACAAGGTGTCTGCTATTCGGTACCCCAAGAACCTACCTCAGGGAGATCACACCAGATATAACGAGATAAGATCAGACCAGGGCGGAGATCGGACGAGTGATCAGAGACGATGGGCTAGTCCGGTCGCATCGCCTGGAGGAAGTTTTGTCAGTGATTGTAAGCGAAACTGTTAACGAGTGGCCCAGTAAAACAGCTCATGTCTAAATCCGTAACCCAGTAATTATTTGTCACGGATCCCCGGACACGTCACAGTATCAAATTTCGATATGGAAAACTTTCAATATTATTTTTGAGCAATCCAGATTTTCAGCAATATTGATCCATAATAAAAACTTAATTTACATAAAGTGACTTTCCCATATAGCCCATAAATATATTCACATATTTGATATGCCTGACTTCCACTTAACGTCCCGAAGAGGTTCAAATCTTCTACCTTATTTATCAGTTACAAAGTCTGGTTTACAGAAGACTGAAAACTGACCAGAAACCCTTCTCCCGGATTTTTTTAAAGTAGGATTTGTTAGTTGTTCACTAATTCGTACTTCATTCTTACCATTTCTAGTGCGCGTAAAAAACTCAAAGAATGCCATTATTAATTTTGTGATCTACGTTATGTAAAACATCCCTTCTTATGTAGTTGTTCGTAGGTAAAGGATAAAATTATCCGTGTACTTAATTAATTAAGCAGTTAAGCACTATTCTATGAAGACTTAAGACGAATGGAAGCAAAACTCCTCTCATTCTTAACCTCGACACCAGATATAGATGAGTGATCAGCTCAAAGCCCCAGTGAATGAGATTCCGAAGCTCACTCGAGGGTGCTCGATGATCCCCAGAGCCGGCCTGATCGCTATGGAGCGGAGAGATATCTCTTTTCCTTACGGGGAATCGAACTCCGGCTATCCAGCCTGTACCGCGTCCCTATACTGACTGAGCTATCCCGGTTCCCCAGTTTTTCATAGAATCAAAAGTATTCAAGCCTGATCTTCGTAATTTCAATGAATTCCATTTGAACTTAGTTTACGATGCCCTGAAAGGGGAAGGAAACATGGAACGAGAAAGAAAAAGGTAGGCAAGGGGTGAAGAAGCTGCAGTAATGAAATTCGTATACTGTATGGCAATCGACGAAATTGCTAATCGATCCAGGGATTAAAAAAAGTCCCTTCCGCTGTGAAGAGACGTAATGGCTAGCAATTGCATGGCGGCAAGCAGCTTGCGTGGTGCCCTTCCTGCGGTAGATACAATTGCATGTGAAGTGAATCCCATCCTGCTAATGGCTCCTTGGAACCAGGGGTACCAAAACATACCATGTTTTATATCGTGCAGGAAACTCAGTGCTTACAGAAAATTAATTGATTCTTTGCCAGAAAATTCTTTTAGGAAACCCTGTGTTCGCAAGATACCGTAATGGAGAAACTCCTGAGCCAGATTAATCCCAACCGCCGCTTCAAATACTATTTCTCTTATCAAGTTTATGTTATATGACTAATCACAAAAAAACTATTGGCACCATTACATGGAATGTACAGCTTTTTGGGGGTGTTCCTTGGGGTGGGGTCAGACTGAGTCCACTTGGTACGTCGGCCACTAGTTGACCTATTGTACCAGCCCCGGATGATAGATGCTCATGATTGTGGAGCAGTCGGTGGAATGAAAACTGGCAAGGGAAACTGAATCACGCGGAGAAAACCTATCTCAGTGCAAATTTGTCCACTGGAAATTTCACATGACCTCACCTGGGCTCGAACCTGGACCGTCGCGGTGGAGATCCGGCCACTAATCGCCTGAGCTATGGCACGGCCACAGATATACAGTTTACTAAGGATTGTGACATTCATTCCAAACATTTCTTCTGTAGAGTCGATTTTCCAGAAAACTGAATATCAAATACGCATAGAGCAGACATGTAACAACAATTCTGCCGCTACGAGATTTTAGTTGCATCTAAGGTTACCGCAGCGGTGGCTGTGAAGTGTTCTCTATTCTGCAATATAATGCCGCGTAGTCCCTTCTTGCTTCCTGTTTCATGCTGGTTCCCTTAGATCCTAAATGTTGAGGCGATATGTTCCACCGAAACGTCGATTCGCTTTCGCCAAGCTACGTGGCTTTATATCCCAGAAGATAAAACTCTTCATGAGATTCTGATTTTTAGGGCGGTGTAAGCCTTCGTTGTGGTCTTCAGGATTATGATATCGTGTTAAGGACGTTTCGAACCTTCTCCATTTTCAGATCAGATTTTCCCTGAACATGGAGGTAGCATTTTTCTCCGAAAGAATTGTAACCTTTTTCAGGCCATATGATGTTAAAACCCAGAAGACCACAGTCTTTCATTTTGTATTTTTTTTATTATTATTATAGCAGTTCGCGACTGTCTCTTACTTTGAGTGAGAACCTGAATTACATGATACGAGGAAAGCTCCGAGAAAGTTAGGGCCTAAGGAGAAATATGCAATGGATAACTCGGAGTATTGCCTAACGAAGTACTTGGTGATTTGTACGGACCACTTAACATTATTAGGTTAGTGAAATGTAGGAGGGTGCACTCGACCTGGCATATGGTTAGAATATTGAACACGCATATTATTACCAAATTTGATCGAGAAAAACTATGGGAAAGCGGTCACTTGAGACATCGAAATGTAGTAGGAGGAAAGGTTGTTAAAATTTATTGAAAATTGAATTTTGGAGGTGAACAGAATTGTATCCGGATATTGACCACTGGCAGTGCTGACCCTTAGATTTGTACTATTAGATAATATAGTTAGTTGGTATATAGGGCCGCGCCATAGCTCAAGCGGTTAGTCGCTGGCTTCCCATCGCGGCGGACCGGGTTCGATCCCGGGTCTGGTCAAGTGGGATTTGTGGTGGACAAAGTGGCGCTGGGGCAAGTTTTCTCCGAGTACTTCGGTTTTCCCTGCCAATCTTCATTCCACCAATTGCTCCATAATCACCCTCACCTATCATCTGGGGCTGGTACAACAGGCCAGAAGTGGCAGCAGTACAAGGGACTTAGTCCCACCCCACTAG
>NW_019745078.1:1418203-1546317 GCF_002891405.2 Cryptotermes secundus
AATTAGTGCGGTGTGTATTGTCAGTGAAAAGCGCTGTAATATGTCTTTGATATTACACATTTTGGCAATTCCACGTTAATGTTACGTTAGTCTGTACTTAACTACGTATTTCACTAAAAAATGCAACATTTTAACTCGGTTTTTGGTAGATTTTTACGTGACTAACATAAGGCTACTGTGGAAGTGCCCATTTTGGTTACAACGACATTCGTTTATAACGACACTATTTTTAGGTCCCTTTGATGACGTTATAACCAAGTTCTACTGTATATGCTTAATTTCATGAAAAGTAAATGCGCTTAGACATATAGCCTATATCTGTGCATACAACGTCAAGCTCGGTAAGGGATGCAAAATGTTAAATAATTGATTTGAAATATCTGTATTCCTTACTGGAGAACATGCTAGGAACCTTATTTATTCGAGTTCACAAATACAAAACGCCCCAGCATGTTTCATATAAAATAAAGTGCAACTTCTGTTGCTACAAAACTGAGGACACAGATCAAGATCCTTAAACAAGGATATAGTCCTTTACAATTCCAGTGGTCTGTAATTTCGCTCTTCCTAGAAGCCAGTGAACTTTGTTTTGGCCAATTTTTGCCGCTTATTTTCATATAAGAGGATGCTGTGTTTTTCTTACAAAGTTATATTAACCCTTTAAGGTCCAGTGGTTACTATATGTATCACCTTTAACATACTAAACCCTTCGTTCTAACCACAGAGTGTGTTAGTATGTTTTTCACAATAAAACGATTATTTCCCCTACACAGCATTAACCGGCTGGTATTCATAGTGGAAATGTAATGTGTTTACTGTGAAGTAGGAACTGAATGTGTATATATTGTTAAACTGCTTCTAATAACATTAAACTAACCCCCTCACGAAGCACTAATTATGTCAGTTCAATTTGATTCCGTAGTTCTTCGATTTTTCAAATCGATCCTTCTGAAAGTATGAAGATCTCTTTCTGTCCAGTGCTGATTTTCGCCCACTGTTTCTCTTCGCTGATGTTGTCTCCCATGACTTATGTACACCGCTATAGCCTTAGAAACCCTCGATACACTTAGTAATATGGAAGTTTTTATCACAGATGCTCCAGCTAAACGCGTACTAATGACCTGTCCTCTTTCAAAACCGGACGAGTCTCCAGTTTCCCCGATTCTTTCACCGAGAAAGTCACTCAACACAATCACTAATGCACTGATACGAGCACTACAGAGTGTAAACAAACGGAAGAATTGTCACTGTTGCCAACTGAAGTTCTTTCAATGTACTAACATAAATTCTGTTCCTCAATTTCTATTTCCATTACTTTTTCCACCACCTGTACATAACAGAGTTACATGTAAAACTGTAAACAGTAGGTATCCACAAGGAACCTGACTCTTTGACAACTTACTGTGCAGAATGCTTACTTGTAAAATATGAAATTTACATGACATATACTACTGACTATGACCGCAGTAAATGACAGACCTGTCTTCTCATCAGAGAGGGCGTCCCACATAGACAAACCCGCATTCGTCTGACAGTACAAATATCTGGTCTTGAGCCTCAGATGGGGTTTGACACCAGACTGACTGGCCGACTGACTCTGATGTTGACACTAAGGAATGAGGGTGAATCATCGTCTGTTAGTGATATTTTTTTCCTTGGCACTACAGCCCCAATTTGGGCCTAGGCCTACCTCCATGAACTCCGTTCACTTCGTTTTTTCTAGATCTTAGACATTCGGTAGGACTCCTTGGGCGCGTGATCAGCTCGTCACAAGGCCTCTACCTGTACACAAACACAGAAAAACGCACACACACAAACTAAACATCCATGCCCTGAGTGGGATTCGAACCCACGATCCCGGCTTCCGAGCGAGCGAAGACAGTGCATGCCTTAGACCGCTCGGCTACCGTGACCGGCGTTAGTGATATAGACCGTGATATTATTATTAAAGACTTGCAATATTTTATTTTAAGCATATTTCCGGCATTCATGCAGGGGTGGGAAATTCAGAATCACACCCGATATATCTTCCGTAAGGTTTCCTACACAAGATGTAACGTACCATGGCTAGTAGGGTGGATGGACTTTGAAAGACATTAAGTTATTAAAAGGTTATAGCAAATAATTATATTGTCACGAATGTTGAATTAGATTTATTGACACAACTCGGAACTACAAGTAATTACAGCGCTATCCTTAATCTCCACACTTTACAAATCACTACGCAACCCGCTAAGCCTTTTCTAGCCTGCTGTCTCCAACAGCCGGTTCATAGCAACGGCTTCTGCCAGTGGAGATTCTTCAGCTTCCCGCCCTCACGTCGTTACTGCCCGGCAAATATCCCGCAACTGAACTCTTGTCAACTGTCAGCTCAATTATAGCGCCATCTCTTCTCAGTCTCCCTTGCATAGCTCGACTCAACTGCCCACTCAGCCGCCTGGGGTTCTCGCTATATAGCCTCGGGGCTGACCCAACAGAAAACGCCTTCTCCAATAGTCCTTATATTGTTGTCACGGGCGGTTTCCTAGAGATAGCCAGGATATCGTTCACGCGGGAATGTGTTTACCGAGCCGTTGCTCTGAAACGACTGTTTGTTTATTTGCCTATTGCATAGCAACGACTATACTCGTTTGCTTCGAGGTCCTTGCCTCGCAACAGGACTCTATACCACAAAATGAAATAAATTCAGAAAAATCATCTCCCAATGGAACTGAAATGTATTATTGCTTTCTTTTCCCGTGTGTTTGAAAATATCCTTTAAGAAAGCTATGTATATTTTTAGTAAGCCGGATTTAAATCTTCTCTTCTGAAAATGGCAAAAATCTTATTACAATGACTGCAAATCCGTAAAAAGCAAGGAACCTTTTGACCTGATAGGCCTTTTAATAAAAAATGGCAAAATGTTGATACGATTAGTTACTCTCGTTTTAGGATTATGCAGCGATTTTATTGACCTTTCACCGAGAGAATTCATGAAATAATTTATAACTATTTATAAAATATGGAAGCATGCTGTATCCATGGTTAACTAAAATCCCCTTGTGACTGGCCTATTTTGCTGTTTTACGGGAATCAGTTATTTGAAAATGAACATAAAAAATATAGTTTATATGATTATTTAAGTAAATCCTGTAGCAGACTGTACGCTAAAAACGAAGCGTCAAATTAACCGGTTTTGTTCAGTTTAATTATTTGTTCTATTACAGGCCATTTGACGTCACGTACTCGTGATGGTTCCCGTATATTGTAACGGTATAGAAATATTTGAGCACGGCGTTTCTCATGCTGTGATACCAGTACCCGTATGGGCACCAAAGCAACTTGTCAGAAGTACCACAAGTCCTCATTCGAATTTTCAGCATCCTCAGTGAAAAGTCTTCTCTGTGATTGTCATTTTTACATTGAAGCTACTCAGACTAGTCGCGTGCACATGACACATAAAGGTGGAGTTCATTTGTTTCACTTGGCATGTAAGAGGATTAGAATGGTAGACAAAGTGGCGTTCGGGCGGGTTTTCTCCGAGTACTTCGGTTTCCCCTGCCAATCTTCATTCCACCAAATTTTCCATCATCATAATCATCCGGGGCAGGTACAATAGGCCAATCAGTGGCCGCCGTGCCGAGAGGACCCAGCTGGACTTCACCCCCCACTAAGCGAATTAAAAAAAAAAGAGGATTATAAATTTGAGTTACGCATATCCGAAGTTTACTTTTATCTTTGGGTTCCATATAGGCGTTTGTTTTAGAATATGAGTTAAAAGGTAAAGTTATCTCTGGGCTAAAATAATAAAGAGCCATGCCATGAAGACGTATAAGGGAGTTGAAGTGAAGCTCCACCATTCTTAACTTCGGCACTAGATGAAGATGAATAGTCAGTTTCAAACCCCGGCCGCATTATTTTTGTGGAAACAGCCCCCGGTACTCACTGTATAGGAGGCCGGGTGTGCAGCAGAATCGGTGTGGGCTTTAATGCAGAAGATACAAATTTTTCGCCCTGCCTGTAATCAACCCCTTGATTCTTCGGTCATCCAACCTGTAGCCTAATACCTATTTTTTCCCCCTTGGCACTACAGCCCCCAGTGGGCCTAGGCCTAACTCCATGAACTCCGTTCACTTCGGTTTTTCTAGCTCTTACACATACAGTAGGACTCCTTGGGCAAGTGATCAGCTCGTCGAAAGGCCTCTACCTGTAGACAAACACAGAAAAACGCACACAAAGATCCATGCCCTGAGTGGGATTCGAACCCACGATCCCGGCTTCCGAGCGAGCGAAGACAGTGCATGCCTTAGATCGCTCGGCTACCGTGAATGGCAGCCTAATACCTATACCGAGTCCAAAACAATAATAAAAATATATTCTTATTTATTTGCATACAAAATAACAGCACAAAATAGATTCAGAAAGGTTCTAACGATGGTGTATACTAATACTCAGAATTACTGGGGTTTCGAGCTTTGTCCATCGTCCGGCATTCTAAAAATTAGAAAACAAAACGTTTCGGAAACTGGGTCTGTTTTCGTCCTCAGATGAGGGGGGAAGGCACGTACTCTGTTGGGTCCATTAGGAAGAGCTAACCTCAATCACTGGACAACCCATGTCAGCTTCACTACATCTATTTAATTACCTGATATCACTCTGTCGTAGTTCCACGAACTTGCGTGCTTTATCACAAGTTTTATTGCACATGTTCATGCTATCTCGACCCGAATTAGCCTGGCCTTAGGTAATGAATAATAATAATAATAATAATAATAATAGTAATAATTCATTACCACAAATCTAAGTTGCTACTGAGAATTGAGAAATGTAAAGTATAAATATTTACAAACAACAATAATTCAATTCAATTCTTTATTATTTATGTGCCGAGTCAACAGCCGCAAGGCCAATTACAGACAGAGCACAGTATAGATAAAAGTAATTACATTATAGACAAACACATTATAAAGTCAAAGAAAAATTACAGGCAAGCACTGGGGAAAACACAACAATGTAGAAAAGTAAACAAACAAACAAATGATGATAATAATGATAATAATAATAATAACAATAATTCGGTGTTTACTAAACATAAAATCTGAGAATCGTTTCTTCAGAGCTTATTAGAGTAGACTATGTTGAGGGGATGTTTGTTGGTGTTGAAGTGAAAGTGTCTGGGGAGTAATCAGGAGTAGCTGTCTTCGACCATTCCCGTAGGAAGAGTGAGGAATTTTGTGATCTTTTTAGTGAATGAACCCTTATGATAACCTGTTCGGTAATGTATATGGTTTTTTGTAATTCTATTTAAATCTTTCGATGTTACGAAAGAGATGTGAACCGAATTCATCTGCTGTGAAAGCTGTGATGTGTAACAACAGCCCAAACAAACATCATAATTTTCATTTTTCAAACCATGTCAATTATAAGCTGGCATGGGAAAATAAAATAAATTTTAGAATAAAACTTATACAAAGGGATTAATGAAGTTAACTGATTACAATAAACAGTATATAGCTGGCTTTATATACGTATAATACTTTATCAGATACCAGAGAAATATTCTTATTAGTTTTAAAAGAAAAATATATGAAATATAAACTTAGATGCCCCCGAGCAATTAGCAGCTAAGCAGTGAAGTTACATGTTACTGAAGCTAAATGTTCAAAACCGCAGTCACAAAAAGCCTATTGATAGGCTCATCAGTCTAGCTTACGTACTTGTTTGCTCTTACTGCTCCATCCGTGCCTTCCTATACATACTGCTGGCTTAAAATTTCTCATAAGAAGTTCTAGGAAGAGTTAATTGCATGATTTCCTTAGATATGACGCGGACCGTATGGTAAACGACGCCTCCAACAATTCTTCACTGCAGGAAATTGTTTACGGAGTCATTCCCTAGCAACGTCAGGGGAGAGACAGACCCATAGACACTCCTATGATATGATATGGACCGCATAGAAAACAACGCGTCCAGTAATTGTTCTATTATTGCGTGTATTCAATGCCTCAAGAACGTGTTTACCGAGCCGTTTCCTAGCAGTGATATGGGGATACACATAGAAACACACAGACAGGAAGGTGATCTAATAAGCCTATTTTTATCTTTTCAAAATAAGGAAAGTGAGCTAAAAACTAATGCCGTTTTTGTACCTTGGGGTACAGCTTAACGAAAATTTTCGCTCGCAGAAAACGTAGGTTTGATGTAGATCTGTTTCCTAGTGAAGTCTTCATCCTATCCGAACATGTGCATGTGAACATCTCTGTAGACTCTGCTTACAAGTTTTCTTTAACTGTTTATTAGATCGTCATAAAAAATAACCACTCTGAAAGAAGCTGTAGAAGAACAAGGACTTTTATAAGTGGAGCCATACCTTTTCCGCCCCGTCGCTTTTGAGCTAGTCTTCCGCAGGACGCCAACCATTAATGGGTAATGGCTAATATTAATCCATACCAGCCCCTTCCTATTACAAACTGGAGTGAAAAGATTTGTTTAAAAACGTGTTGAGGGGGATGGATTGCAGGCGGGGATGCAACAGCCACCTGCCTACGCTGTTACCTCAAAGGGGCACACACACACAACCCTTTTGAAATACCATATCCACCCTACTGAGGCTCATCCACATCGCACTGGGTTGTACACTCATGTGCACTCACAAGCCGTTGCTGTACTGCCTCTGAAGTGGAAATTCCGTTCTTCGGTACCAAAAGAAGCGACACCGTAATCCGTTAATTTGCTGTGTAAGCTAGTTCAGTGACTTTATTCTTCTACTCCGCAGAGGTTTCTGCATAAACTGTTACTGGATGTGAAAATCAGGAGTATTAAATGGATGGGACATGTAGAACGCAAGGAAGAATGTTAAATTCGTACAAAAATTTAGTTGGAAAACTTGAAAGATGGAACCAGATAGGAGATCTCTGCCACCAGACAGGAAAATGTTAAGCGTGTGATGTGTATTCATATGGTTCAGGATAGATCACAGTAAGTGGCACTTCTGGGGACGGTAATATAATTTTGGATTCTGTAATGGGTGATGAAATTTTCAGTAGCTAAATTCTATAAGGCCGGTCACGGTAGCCGAGCGGTCTAAGGCATGCACTGTCTTCGCTCGCTCGGAAGCCGGGATCGTGAGTTGGAATCTCACTCAGGGCTTGGATGTTTGTGTACGTTCTTCTGTGTTTGTGTACAGGTAGAGGCCTTGCGACGAGCTGATCACCCGCCCAAGGAGTCCTACCGTATGTCTAATATCTAGTAAAATCGAAACGGATAGCTCCATGGAGGTAGGCCTAGGCCCAAATGAGGGCTGTAGCGCCAATGAAAAAAAAAAGACTCTATAGGATTCTGTTGAAGACGCTTCCTCCATGGAGATGATTTAGTTATTTACTTATATACTGGATTGCATTGGTTGATGGTATATGATCTTCCATAAGTAGCCAATATTTATACAAATACCTCTGTTCAAGACTTTACTTCGTTACTGTCTTACCGCAAATTTAATTAACCATGTAACACAAAAGCCATTGAACGCTGTCCTGAACTAACTAGCTGAATCTAATTCACACCTTCACAGTTTCCCTAAGCTGAACCCAAATATTATATTTTCGCTCACTCTTACTCCTTCTCCGATTCATAATTTTTCAACCAAAGCGATGTATGCACCAATTATTCCCAGTACGATAGGCCTAGTATATGTCCGACCCATCCCGGTGTTAACTGAGTAGTAATTAATGGGATGTCCTATAAAATTTACGAGTTCCTCGTTATATAATATCACCATTTTTTCAAATTATCTTAAACATTTGAAATTAATTAATTTTCTTAAACGAAATATCATGTTTCATAATAATAAAAGCCGTCGGTAAAATAATTGCTTTATATTTGTGTATGGGATGGACTGTCTCATTTCGGAAGTAAGAGATGTCCGATGAAAATATGTTTGGTTTTTTATAATATGGACCTGCATATCGTCAAGTGGAAAATGGTAGAATGACTATGGATTAAGTGAAAAGAAAGTGGATTATCTACCTATCTATCCTCTCTCTCTCTGTATGTCTCTCTTCATATCTTCCTGTCTTTCTGTCTATCTATCTATCTATCTATCTATCTGTCTATCTATCTATCAGTCAGTATATCTACCTACCTACCCACCCACCCATCTATCAATCAATCAATCTGTATCTATCTGTATATCTATCTATCCATCTATGGATGAACAGCCCTGGTTGTCCTTGGCCTCTTTTTTATGTTATTAATCCATACACAGTGGGTAGGACTCCTTGGACGAATGATCAGCCCGTCGCAAGGCCGCTACCTACACACAGGGCAACACAAACTCAGAATAAACGCACACAGACACCTATGCCACGAGTGGAATTCGAACCCATGATTCCAGTGTTCGAGCGGGCAAAGATGGTTCATGCCTTCGACCGCGCGGCCACTGTGATCGGCGAACTCTTTAATACAGTATCCCAGAAATTGTCTCTGAATCCATGACACGAACAATATACTGCGATGTTCAACCAATGCAGTTTCATAACTGAATCATAACAAACATTACTTCTAATATGTATGTTAATATTTAGTGTTTGTGTTGCGTGCACCGGACGCCTTTCACTGTTCTGAGTACAAGGCACACCGCGGGAGCTGCCGCATAAGCCGTCATGCGGCGTGATTAGCCGCAAGACATACAACAGGCTCAGTCGCTCGGAAACACAACATGTTTTGGGCAACCCGCCCGAGGGAGGGGCGGGAGAGACGCTGGCACACCCCGGGGGAACGTGATTTTAATGTCTCTTTATTTCGTGTTCGTCTTCAGAAGGAGTAAGCGATAGGAAAATGGAGAAAGCTGGGCAATGAGGAACTTCATAACTTAGGGGCGCGCCATAGCTCAAGCGGTTAGTCGTTGACTTCTCACCGCGGCGGCCCGGGTTCGATCCCGGGTCCGGTCAAGTGGGATTTGTGGTGGACAAAGTGGCGCTGGGTCAGGTTTTCTCCGAGTACTTCCGTTTCTCCTACCAATCTTCATTCCACCAATTGCTCCACAGTCATCCTCACCTATCATCTGGGGCTGGTACAATAGGCCAGAAGTGGCCGCAGTATAAGGGACTTAGTTCCACCCCACTAGCATAAAACTTCATAACTTGAACGCTTCACGAAATATTATTAGGATGGTCAAATAAAGAGTCGATCACAGTGGCCGCGTGGTCTAAAGCATCGACCGTCTTCGCTCGCTCGAACGCTGGGATCGTGGCTTCGATTCCCACTCAAGGTATGGATTTTTGTATGTGCGCTTATTCTGTGTTTATTGTCCTGTGTGTAGGTAGCGGTCTTGCGACGGGCTGATCACCCGTCCAAAATGTCTTACCGTCTGTGTAAAAACGATTACGAAACTGAAGAAGAGGCCAGGGCCCAACAAAGGGCTGTAGATCCATTGGTGAATGAATGAATGAATGGAAATAATCAAACAGGAAGGGTGACCTGGATATGGCTCATATAATTCGCGAATCTGCACTTCTGAGTGAGTTTTTCAGCTGTTTATGTCTCATTGGATCTCACAGAGGACATGAAATCTTTAAATAGAACTAGATAAGTCTATTTACCGCCGGTCACGGTAGCCGAGCGGTCTAAGGCATGTACTGTCTTCGCTCGCTTGGAAACCGGGATCGTGGGTTCGAATCTCACTCAGGGCATGGATGTTTAGTTTGTATGTGTGCATTTTTCTGTGTTTGTATACAGGTAGAGGCCTTTCGACGAGCTGATCACCCATCCAAGGAGTCCTACCGAATGTGTAAGATCTAGAAAAACCGAAGCGAACGGAGAAGTTGATGGAGGTAGGCCTAGGCCTACTGTGGCTGTAGTGCCAAGGGAAAAAGAAAGTCTATTTACTAAAGTTGAACTTGGGTATGTAGTGCAGTTCGAACTGTAACCCATAAAATTAATTAAACTAAATACATTACAGTCTCATAACTTAAATCAATTAAAATTAAGTCACTATATGCTATTTTTTATGTATTACATATTTAATATCTGGAATCGCTTGGAATTTGCAGTAGGATCTTGTAATTTTCTGCTATGTGTAACTCCAGTTCCCCTGTGTGCTAATTCATGAAATTGAAATCACGATTGCTTTTAGAGTAAACTGGCCCATTCTGCTGACCTTACTCTTCATGTAAACCAATGATCGCCCTAAACACACAAACAGGCATCAAGTTTGCCCTTCTGAAACAAGTTGCTTTGATATTAGTATACTATTTCCGCCGATATGATTCATGGCAAGTCACTCGGACATGGTCAATACTACTCCACACACACAGATGCTGCTGCTCATTTGATCATTCAGTTTTGACCAAACTAACTGGCAGTAAATCATAGAAGCACCTCAGGTAAATCTAAAATATAGTTTCTAACAGAATATCTGGTAAGTGTTCACGCTTTTACGTCAGGCCCACATACAGGAAACAACAAGCCCAGGGGCACGGGCACCTGGCCTGTGGGGGTCTAAAATGTACTTTAATTTAATTTAAAATTGATAAGAAGTAAACAGGGATGTGGGAATTCCGTTTCATTTAGTTATTAGCTTATTATTCTTGGTGTTTTATCCAATTCGTTTACACTGTTTAGATAATTCCAAATTAAAAACAAACATATGCATTGTGCTTATCGAGATTTCGAATCAGGAATACATTTTAATAATATTAAGTCACGCGTTTCATGTAATTTGTAGTATTATGTGGGGTGAGGGCCTCCGCATTTGTGACTGGCCCAGGCTCCATCTCACCTCTCTCAGGCCTTATCTATGATTTCATTTCAGGAAATGTAAAACAAAAGATCAGAAAAAATTTCTCGATTGGTGTAACAATGGGCTATGGGCTGGACGGCCGGATTACGATTCCTGGCAGGGGCAAGATATTTTCTTTACTTCACAGCGTCCAGAACAACAGTGAGGCACCCAGCCTCCTATCCAATGGGTTGACTATTTCCCCGGGGGTAAAGCTGCAGGGGCGTGTAATATCGAGTTCAAAATGGTGGAGCTATACCTCCGCTCCTTTGTACGCCTTCGTGGAGTGATGCTTAATTAATGAAGCACAAAGATAAATTTACCATTACTTTTTATAGAGGAATTTGTTTCAGCGCCTGAAATATATTCGAGAAGTACACAGTTCACATCTCGTCTGTCATGCGTTTTCTCAGTTAGGTTGCAGGATACGAAGGGACGAGCCATGAACATCGCGAAGATGAAGAAGGAACGTTTAAAAAATTTGGAGAGAATACCTGAAAAATGATTCTTGAGAATAAGCTGAAGGTTAGAAAATGCCAGGGATATCCTGTAACGGGATGGAAGGAAGGAACGGTTTTAGTCTTTGCAACAGGGACACACCAAAACGATCCCTGACGATGAAGATGATGGTTTGGAAAATGAAACGGACTGACCTTCTCATTGCAGGTTCCCTACCAACTTTCTTTAAACTCTTGTTTTGTGGTAGATCCATCGTGATGGAACTGCAGATACCGTTCCGTCAGTATGGGAACCATCCTTCCCCCAGTTCGAAACTACTTGCATGACCACAGCCCACCACCAGTACTTCCTGCGAGGAGGCATTGTGGATATTGTTCGGTGTGTTTCTTAGGGAGAGCAACTCGCCCACTTCCAGCATTGCTTTGCTCTGCCCACAAGATGTCTGTCTTCTCTTCCCCTCCCGCTCCAGCGGCTTATCCCAAGGGACGCCATTTTGTCGTCATCCCCCATGTACAGCTACGTGTAGTATATATAGGGATGAGCTTATTGTAGGGGACTCGGAATTACGAGAAGGAGGGTGTTCGCTGTGGGGTTGACACCCGCCAGGAAAGGAAAACTGGCAGCCAGATCTTCTTTCACAACTCCCCTCTGCATTCTGCGTCTTCAGACCTGGACCGGAACTGCTCTTCATGCAATGTTCGTGTCAGCATTGCTTTACACCAGCGGCCTCTGCGATTAGGTCGGTGATCTGTTCCGTTCAAATTAAGTCGTCTTTCTTTAATCCTTACAATGAGGCTTTCAGCATTCCTTCACCCTCGTCGACAGAAGTTTAAAACTCTTTTCGGGATAAGATTTTCTTCCATCTTCACAACTTCTTCCATCACTCAGCTGTGTACTCAAAACTTCTGTCTACAATTAATTAACGATTATTTTCCAGTGTATTCACTTTGCCGTTTGTATCTGAGCGCGACTCGTTATAAAACATGTTTCAGGACTACCAATTCTTTCATAAGGGCATTTCGAATAGCAAATATTTCGAAAACAGCCTGAAGTTTATTCCCATTTCGATGTTGGTCCGTCCGTAACAGGCGCCAGACTACTTGACAGATTTGGATCGAACTCGGTCTAGCGGATAATTTTAGTTAAGGACCTGAATTGCCTTATGCATGCAGGCCTCTCTCCTGAGTCTTATGGCAAATGTTGATGGAAAATTTATATTCGGTACTTGCATTGCTCATGTGTTGTCACGTACAGGTTTCCTCTTTTAAATTATTTAATTTGAATTTTACTTAAAGGCGTAATAGAGCTTCTGCATGTATCTACCTAACCTATTGATAGATTCTGATGAAATATAACATAGCTTGTGGCCATTGGGTATTTTTACATCCGTCGATACACAACAGCCCCGACAGAGTCCAAACGACCACCTACAAGACAACACGGGAATTCCCCATATACCACATGATAACAACGTCTTGAGGACAGTGCCACCACAACCAACTTGCAACCCGATTAAACGGGAGATAGCGCATGTGAACATAGGGGAGTTCATAACATCACACCCACTTAGGAAGGAACTAGACCAGAGCGACCAGTATACCAACGAAACAGATATACAAGTATGCATTTAATCTCAATTTCGACCTTAATTTATCCTTTAATTAGACATACATTAATTTGACTAATTATATCTAACACTAACATAATTGGACTAAACAGTAGATAATACCAAGAATTGTGTTACCAAGCATAATATTACATGTTATATAGTCATATTCAAAATGTGGATCCATATTAAGTAGCAAGTAAAGCACTTAAGCACAAACAATATACCTGATGATAGGGGCCGAAACATGTCATGCTTTTAAGATTTTAATGTAAATAATCAATACTTATATATTTTATAAAAAATTGTTGTATTGACAGCTGTAAAACTACTCAGAATACCCAATGACACTCAACAGGATGCAGCACATAAAGAGAGAGTACAGTACTTACGTCGTACTTGATTATCACGTTATGTATCATTAACTTCATCTCCGTATTAACGCATCATGTTGCCTTGTATTTCACTTAATATTATGTTCCTTTCTTCCCTCCTATACGCATTATTACTGTACCAGCTTAGTGCACAGTGTCGTTGTGAACGGTTAAATAAATTCACATAATCCTAGAATATCACTAGAAGTTTAGGATTTGAGGTTCCCACAGCGCAGACTATGAAGAAATCTATCTCCTGGATATAATGTCTTGTAAGTAACATGTAAGTAAAGGTATCCCTGTAGCAGGCCGTGGAGGCCCAGAGGGTTGTGAGACGTCGAGGCTCCCACATTTTCTAGATAATCGGCTCACAGATGGCAGTGAGGATGTCAGCCTTACTCGCCAGCCGCCCTTTACCCCCAGGAAAATTCTTGGTACTTATTTCTGTTAGAGGCTGAGTCGAACCCAGGGCCATAGTCCGGCTGAGGATTAGGTCAATCTAAAAATCTAATGACGTTATGTTTAGTGAAATTATTTGCCATATATTTCAATATATAAATAATGTAATTTTTTAGTAACTAAATATATTGACAAATTTTACTTTGACCCAGATGCAGAGAATTTCTTAATTACAATTCATTTTATGCTAATATAGGCATATTCCTTGTTGCTAATATCCATATAAAAGGCTTCGATTTCAAAAGTAATCCGAATATTTTCAGCTCTGTTACTCTATTTCTTTAATTTTTATCCCGTTCCACAGGCCCATCTTGGCAGTACTAGAAATTTTGGCGACAAAAGGCAAATGACGAAAAGAAATATGTAATAGTCGCAGAAACTCAGGGATTTGTGAATTTACGTGTACATACCCAAGGAGTCCGAAAATATGGGCTCACGTACCTATCTGGAAGCCCCGTTGTATCTTGTATGGGTTAATTGAAGTTGTGGGGGGGGGGATGTGGTTAAAAATTCGGATATAAAGACGTTACAGATATTTAAAAGTCAGCCACCATATTGTCAGAAATGTGTATCTCTTCGTCGAAAGCCTCCTTTTATAACAGGCTTTTTAGCGCACTTAATTACATCCTAGTCATCCTTGAAGATTTGTGTTTCGACACAATTCCGTCTTACTTCGCCACATTATTGAAAGTTCTACAATTCGACTAATTTCTGTACTCATTCGAAAATTAGCAACACTACCTCCGTAAGGAGGACTATATTTATAAATACAATTCCAAACTCCGTATCAATTTCATGGACTAAATTAACACAGTAACATGCTCTATTTTTAAAAAATCTCACTAGCTATAATTACCATCTACCTTGCAAATAATGCACCGAATTTCATGAATAATACCGGAGCACCACACACGACATGATAATCACTGAAAAGAAAAGTACTCAGCATGCGTTCTCTCATTCTGCGTGCTATATTACGTTCTGTGTCTTACCTGTCGATGATAACTGGATCAGACGGGGTCTCATTCCTGTTCCCACAGCTTTTCTTGTCACAACATCGACTGCAAGGGAAAAAAACCGTGGATGAGATATTCTGTTTATTTGTCCGTATATTAACAGACAGTGTCTCAACTGCAGCCACTCACTCATTCAGCTGAGCCCTTCTTGAGAAGCCGCCAATTGTACAGCTACTCAAGAATTTCCCAGCATATCATGGAACCCGAAAGTTCATTACCATGATCAGAAGAGCCAACCACCGGTCCTATCCTGAGCCAGATCAATCCAATCTATACCATTCCATTCTATCTCTCTAAGATCCATTTTAATATTTTCCACCCACCTACGTCTTGGTCTTCCCAGTGGTCTCTTTCCTTCTAGCTTTCCCACAAATACCTTATATGCATTCCTCTTCTCCCCCATTCTTGCTACATGACCTGCCCACCTCATGCTCCTTGACTTGATCATTCGAATTATACTTTGAGAAGAGCATAAATTATGAAGCCCCTCATTTGCAAAATTAACTTACTTAATCCTCTCCTCATATCTTTTCGGTGTCGAGGTTGCTTTCTTATTTCGATCATTTGTCAGACCGTAGGGCTCCTTGGACGAGTGATCAGCTCTTCGGAAGGCCTCTACCTAATGACAGGACAACACGAACGCAGAATAAAAGCATACACACACCAAAATTCCATGCCTGAAGTGGAATTCGAACCCACGACCCCTGTTTCCGAGTGAACGAAGACAGTACATGCCTTAGACCAGTGGTTCTCAGCCGCCCGGTCGCTGCCGGGTACCGGGCCCTGGCATAAATTATACCGGGCCTCATCTTATGAGAAATTAATTTACCGGGCAACAGTCCAGCAAAAGTTGAGAACCACTGCCTTAGACCTCTCGGCTACCGTGATCGGAAAAATTTATTAACGTTGGATGAAACTGGATTCAACTTTACCTGATCATGTTCCAGTGGCAATCTCTTCTAAACGCACTAATTTAACTTCGGTTTGCCTAAAGTCGGGGAAATTTTTGATAAGCTGATCTTATTCTGACTGAAGATTCTTGTGAATACCCTTAGTTACTTCAAGGACAATACTGGGATAATACCTCGAAATCAGCCACTACAACTTCCTACCGCATTCTTCCCGATTCATTACTCATGTCACATCAGCACCTGACGCCATATAGTCTGAGTTATTTAGAGCGTCCTTACGTATAAGCCTGCCACAGATAAACATAAGAAGTATGCGTTTCATTGATGTAGTCTGACAGCTAGCTGGGTTTGTACGAGTAGCTATACTATGGAGTCATTCAGTCAGTAGCCAATCAGTCAGCCAAGTATGGAATTAGTTAATCAGCCAGATAACCAGGCACTTAAGCAACAAGGAAGCCAATAATTCAACCATAAAACCAGTCACCTAGTTATCCTGCTATCCAATCAATCAGCCAGGTAGCCAGACACTTAGCCACATAGCTAATCAGTTGATCAGCCGAGTAATTAATCATTCAATCAGCCAGATATCCAGTCAGTTAGGCAACAAGGGAGCTAATAAATAAGTAATCCAGGCAACCAGTTAACTAGTCATCCAGGTAGTCAGTCACTTAGCCATGTAGCCAATAAGTTATTCAGCCAGGTAGCCAGTCAATTAGTTGGCCAAGTAACCAATCAATAAGCCATCCTGGTAGCCAGTAACATAGACAGATGAGAGAGTAACTTAACCAGTCAGTTATTTTACCATTCATTTAGAGGAACTAATTTCTCAAAAATTAAAAAATGAAAGTTTTAAGCTCCGCGTCGTTGAATGTAAAGTCTTGTAATGTTTGTGCCGAACGAATGACTAGAACACACTTGGAAACAGATCGGTGAGTCAGTCTAAAGCAACGGTGCGCGGGGGAGACGTCCCTTGAGATTTGACTCCTCCCCATTACTTGGTTTTAGGCTCTCTTCGACTGAGGTGCAATGGGGAAGTTCCTTGCGCATATCGCTCCCCCCTATCGCTATTTCTACTGGGCGCACAATTCTAGTGTTGATGGTCACGCGAATGAGGCAGCCCCAGTCTTCGGTTTGGAGATTAAAACTAAGCGAGTGAAGTAGTTACTATAGGATTCTGACGATGGAGAGTATAACACACTGATATGTTGGGTTTTTGGACTTTTAAACCAGGACGATGGATAAAGTCCAAAAACCCAACATATCAGTAAGCGAGTGAAGCCCCTCACTCATATTTCATAGATTCCCAGATCGAGCCCTGGAGGAGGATGCTCAAACTAAGGTTTCATTGACGATCTCTCTCCCTATGTCAGTAATTTGCGAAACACTTTGAAGTGCGTGAAGTATTCCAGGTCTTTCGCAGGGAAGCGCTTCAGGGCACAGGTTTCAAGAAACGTATCGTTTTAGGCGAAGGTGCGCATGCGCACAAAATATCCCGATATACGTGGACTGGGCCCTGATAATTCATTTATATATATATTTCTTTTTCTTTCGTCTGTTCCGTTTAATATCTGAGAGAATGGCTGCTCCAGCTTACTTTACTTTTCGAAGATAAATTATTTGTGAAGTCCGATGTTAATATTTAAGAGGTGATGAACTATACTAACTAGACATTTCGAGGGTGAGACTTAAAAGACTCGAAACAAACTCCCTGGCCTGTAATCCGCGAGCGAACTACACCGATCGAGGGACCGCCGCTTGTGGCGAAGTTAGCCAGGGGACTAAGTCCCTTGAACTGCGGCCACTTCTGGCGTATTGTACCAGCCCCAGATGATAGGCGAGGGTGATTGTGGAGCAATTGGAGGAATGAAGATTGGCCGGGGAAACAGAAGTACTCGGAGAGAACCTGCTCCAACGCCACTTTGTCCACCACAAATCCCACTTGACCAGACCCGGGATCGAACCCGGGCCGCCGAGGTTGGAAGCCAGCGACTGACCGCTTGAGCTATGGCACGGCCCAGCACAGGTCTTACTTTATGCACATGGGTCTCCATCTGTCCCTAATCATAACTTAACGTCTGACAAAATTATGCAGTTTCATAGGAGAATGCGTTAGATATAAATACTGTCTTTAATACGCCTTCTGTTATTATAGAAAGGATTTATATCAGAATATACAGATATACAGTGAATGGAGCTGTGAATAGCAGATGAGTGATTAAATATTTCATTCATTCACTTTATTCGTCGATGGCTCTACAGCCCTTTGTTGGGCCCTGTCCTCTTCTTCAGTATCGTAATGTTTACACAGATGGTAGGACTCCTTGAACTAGTGATTAGCCCATCGCAAGGTCGCCACCTACACAAAGGACAACCAAACTCAGAATAAATGCACACACAAACATCCATGCCTTTGAGTGTGTTTCGAACCCACGATCCCATCGTCCTAGCGAGTGAAGGCATTGGGTGGTTAAGTATACTTAATAGCCTTACGATACCTAAAGAGATCTGCACATGCTCAAGCTGCCATCGAATATTTGCTTTCACACAATGTAGTCTGCAGTCTTTAGATGTTTTACTGTGTGGCTGCATTGTAGTGCCTTGCAGGACTGCTAAGGTCGGCTGACTTCTACAAGACTTCACGGCGTTATGTTCCAGAAGACAGAATTCTCCATATTTTATTATTTTTATTTATTTTGTTTGGGTTTTCTTTTTTTCCGACCGAGCGATCGCCGCTTGTCAGAGAAGTTAGTGCCAACTTTTGCGGATTCTTTATTCAGTTCTTTATTATTTATGTGCTGAGCCAATAGCCCCAAGGCCAATTACATACACAGTACAGTGTAGATACAGGTAATGACATAATGGACGAACACGGATAATAATAATAAAACACATCATACAGTCGTGGTATATACTATATATAAATGTTAAAACATAAATCGCACAGCGCTTTGTCCAAAAAAGTACATTAGAAATGGAAAATTAATAGATGAATATAGGTAAAATATTGAATTAACGGATTTCCTTTTTAAAGGCTAGGATATATCTTCTGAATTTTTAGAGATTTGTCTATCTCCAGAACAGCATTCTTGCGGAAGAGTGGAGAGGAGGTGGTTCTGTAACAGATGGTACGTGTAGTGACATCGGTTCATGAACACTCAGTTCTTGGTCTCCTGCGAATAGGCCACACGATTTAAGCGGTACTTGACTGCATGTTGCCTGGAGCAAGTAAACGTTGCAGTAAGCAGCTGGCAGGATCATGCGGAGATATCTCTTGAACTAACTCATTGAGTGATGTCAAATGCACAGTAAGGGTCGAGAACTATCAACACCCGGCGGGCTTAGCCCTTCAATCAAGCAACGGCGCCCCGCGGAGCTAATCCTCCACACAGTGTCAACACATTCTATCAACTCGCAAGATTCTGGAGGTTGCAGCTCGCTAAACAACGCAGCTACATGTAATTAAATGTCTGTATTGTCAGTGACACCCCGAATAGAATTCCTCTATAAATATGTAACCGAACAAATAAGTACAGAATATCTCAAAGGCCTGCACCCTAAAGTTACCGGATGAAAAATGCCGGCTTCCAGTCACACCGATCTGCAGGTAGTTAGTAGTCATATAAATTTATATATTGTCACGATTTTATGGAGTTGCATCTGACTTATAATACGGATTGTAGATTAGGTGATTGTATTTAATGCACGTTATACATTCACAACTATGGACTACAGACAGTAGAGCGCTGTCGCTGATTTACACATTTTACAATTCACCGTTACACACTGACTAGGGTCCTCAGTTTTCGCTAGTCGCATCGTGGCAACGGATTTATCACAGCCTCACTGTCAATTCGGAAGATTCGGATCAGTTCTATTCCTCTGCTCCCAAGCTCATGTCCTGGCAGGCTGGCCTCTCGTACCTCTACTCGCTGACTCTGCTATTCATGTTGCCAGCTTCTGAACTCTTTCTTTTAGTCATTTTGCACTGACCACGTAGAAGACACAGCTTCTTTCGTTAAGAAGGCTTATTTCTGATCCGTTACCTAACAACAGACGCCCTATTGTTGTGCGCTTTGGCTCCTGCGGGAAAGTATTTGACGAGTCGTTATCTAGCAATGACTCTATACTTCACAATATACACATATTTCAAAACTCTATATACTATATATAAGTCAGTAGATTTGCCACTTATTTTGTGTGATTTTTTAGAAAGTTTCATAGTGAGGAAGTCCGTAATTTGTACTTTACGCCAACCATAATTAGGGTGATCAGAATACGTATAAAAATAATATATTCAGTTGCGTAAATTTTACGTAGTTACAAAATTAGTTGGCAAGGAATTTGATCACTAAGGCGAGTAAATAAGTAAGATTGAAATATGGAGGGGGGCAGGGGTAAGAAGCAAGAATTTGGAAGTGAGAAGTGCTCAAACGATTTTAATCTGAACGCTTCAAAAGAAAAGACGACCAGAAAGAATTATAAATAAACGGCGAAAGAATTGATCATGTCAGAAGGTTCGTTGTCATGTTCAGAAGAATCCACGTGACCCAAATACGTTCCGAAAACTTATATTGTGCTTCTTTAAGACCCATTTTAATTGTATCCTTTTTCCCTTCAGATATGCCTAATAAAGAAAAATAGGTTCACATTTCGAGGCGCAGTTTCTTTTTCGTTTGCTACTTTTTAATTTTGTGATGGTGAACGCCTACCAATGAGTCAGTCTTCATCCAAGGAATCCTACGTCTCGATTTTAAAAATTTAGAAAATCTCTACCGTCGAGGAGACAATAATTCACATCAAATAACCGTGGTACCCCCAAAGGAATCTCCACCTTGTCGTGGTGATGGAGTTTGCGTCACTCTGTGACCTGGAGAGATATGCCGGCGGTAGGGTTACCCATGCCGGAAAGGTCAAAGGGTAGAGTCCAGGATAAGAGAGACACCCTGGTCCTTCAGGTTTGGGGTTGGGCGAGAGGCTAAGAACCTCATCCTGCAAAAGGAATTTGTTCAGAAGCGTAACAACCAGCCTCGGGTCATCATGCGTGGGTCAATTCCTATGGCAGCACGCATTGGTAGTGGAGACTGGTTGTAGAGGAGGCCAGCCCTACCCAGGGATGTAGCGCCCAGTGGTGGGTAGGTAATTAACGCGGCAAGCACTATAATACACAGCTCTATAAATTATTAAACCTAAATACCTATATTTAATATAAAAATTTATTCTTAGAGAGATAGGATGGGATGGTATGGATTGGATAGATCTATCTCAGGATAGGGACCAGTGGAGGGCTCTTATGAACACGGTAATGAACCTTCGGGTTCCATAAAATGCTGGAAAATTCTTGAGTAGCTGCAGAATTGGCGGCTCCTCCAGAAGGGCTCAGCTCCAAGAGTAAGTAAGTAAGTAATTTGGAGAGTGATACGTCTACCAAAATTGAGGTTGTGGGTGAACAGAAAGCTGAGAAGAAGTTCCGAAAGAAAGAAAGAAAGAAAGAAAGAAAGAAATATAGTTACGGAGTTTGAACACTAGAGTTTAGCCATTTGAAGAAGAGAGTGGTTATTATTTGTACAATGTGATATAAGAGAGAGAGAGAAAGTCTGCATTTAGCCCACAGTGCGCAATTCGGGGTTCCGTGTGATCTCTAAGGTAACATCGATCATTTTCATCAGCAATTTCAAATGGTTGACCTTTGTAATGGAGATACAATATGTTTTCTATAAGACAGGAGCCGAATTTTACATTACAATTTAAATGAATTTCGTGTCCCAAGGTCGTGGGTATCCGTTGCGCTGACCACGCGACATTCTTTATCCGCTAAAGTTTGCCCACAAGCAACGGTCGCTCGGTCGGTATAGTTCGCTTGCGGACTACAGGCCACTGAGTTTCACAAGGTCAAAGCGCTTATACTCGTATATGCATATTAAAATGTTTTTTAATAAATCTGTAAATTATTGAATAAAAAAGAAATTTATACTGTGTGAGATGCCGTGACTATGAATACTATTGTCTTGTGGGATGTGGCGCCGTGTAGTCTGGTAGAATTTTATAAACATTTTAAAAGAACTTCTACTGGATTACATGACCTCACATCCCAGTCTATAGCCTCTCTTCAAATACGCGACAGTATTCTTATTCTGTCTGATAAGAGACCTTGCTTGCTCTAGCAATGTCACTCATGTGTGTTGCATGTAGGACTAACCTGCCGCTGTGCCCGTCTTTGCCACATTAACTGTTATACCGAGCGACGTATATACATACCTGCACATGACTTCATGCGTCAGCAGCACACGGCACATCTCCGGGTTCTTGTCCTGGCCCTCGTACATGATGGCCTGCAAGACAGACGACAATATATTTCATTACTCGAGTTTCCTGAGCTCCTTGTTCAACAGTGTTACTTCAACAAAGAAAACAGGCTTCTTGGATTTGGCACCGTGTATGTGTGGTGTTAACCGACGTTTCGGAGGAAAGTATCGCCTCCATCTTCAGGGTAGAAGAAAAATATAAGAAATCTGCAAGCGGAGAGACCGTGAGAACCGGTAAAAGCAGACACAGTCTTCTACCCTGAAGATGGAGGCGATAGGTTCGTCTGAAACGTCGGTTAACACCACATATACACGGTGCCAAAGCCCAGAAGACTGCTTTCTTCATAGTCACCGCCGTGAAAGCCTCAAATCTTACTTACTTCAACAAGATCAGGGGCTGAATAACGACGGTCACATAATTCATAAACATCATTCCGAAAATTGTGGAATGTAGACATGTAAAATATCCTAAATTAGACAACCCACTGCTAAACTAACATGGCAACATCACAGGAAATTTAAACTTTTGGAAGCGATGGAAACACACGATATGCATGTTATAATGTATTATGTACAATGTGCATGTAAAAACTCACGTATGATTTTGAAACCTTAACTCTGTAATCTAAAATATAACTTCAGAATTGGCAGAAATACATGCTCCTTCAATGTTCAATCTGCCACTGAAGAGAAATCGGTCGGATACGAGGCATCAGTTCTTGCAGCCACGGACTCTGTGCTGCTGTTACTTCCTGAGAAGACATGCTATCCGAAATTTTGTGCCTGTCCGAAATATGGCGCTTTTTCCTTGCATATATTTTCAGTTATTGACTACAATCCATTATGTTTTAAAAGAAGTAAGACTAAGTAGAAATTCTCTAAAGAATTATTTGCCTACTTTCCTTTGACCACATAGTAGTTGATACTACGCAGACCGCATAGAAGACACCACCCTTATCTGTTCTTCTGTTTTTGCGTATGTGTTTGTTGGCACAGGAAACTGTTTACTGAGCAGTGGTCTAGCAACATTAGGGGCGGACACACAAACACACGGACAGCTAAGTGATCTATTACGTCTTCTTTTATTTTTTCAAAATGAGGAAATTATTCTAAAATTTTCAGAATTTATTTTCCGTTTTCGCACAGGAAAATGATTGGAGTCCAGTGTAGCAGTTTGAATACGATGTGCGCCTATGACTGATAATGGTCTCGTATGGCCTAAATGTAGAAAACATAGCTTAAATAGTCTTTAACCATTAATGCACAAGATATTTCATTTACAAGATTGTATTGGTAACACGTATTCTGTTCCAGTCACTGACGTCAGTACTTTGAGAACAGCAGACAAGAGACAGGACTGAAGAACTCGGTAATCCCGAGTCTTCAGAATTTGGTTTGGATCCTGAAAAAGACTGGCCAAATGGGAGAAACTTCCTGTTTCCTTAAACTTGCACTTTCGTGAAAATAATTACGCAGTTTTAAAGCACCGACCAAAGTGCCGAAACACCGAACAGTCCTCTAACCCGTGAAACTTTGCGGGGCATATAAATTCTCGCTGACATCTGTGTTTGTTTTTGCATTCTTTACTGCTGTGTCCTTTTCCCCACGCTTTCGTACAGAGCAACATAAATCGTTTCGTGATGAGATTTAGATAAGGACCAAGACCTAAGTACATTTACGTAGCACATTTTATGCCGTGACATTGTGCTCCTAGATGGTAACAAAATCGCATTGTGTAATAAAGGGTTGCTACTGCAAAGAGAATAAGAGATGAATGCTGAAGATGAGATAAGAGCCAGAGGAGTGTCACGTGACTTTCACCATACCGTCACCCCGCTTCTCTTCACCCCAAATGCCCATCATCCTCTTTGTGAAATAGAAAATGGGCCCATAGGCCTCTAGGTCCTAAAAGGGAGATTTCCAGGTCTCGTAAACACATTCAATTCAATTCAATTCAATAACTACAGGAAAACATATTTTGATGAGACCACAAGGCATAATTTTGTTTCGCCGCTGTTTATTATTGTAAAACAAAGGTGGAAAGATGTTTTCCATATAGTGGGGCTACATATATATATTTTTTCCAATTGCGTCTTTTACCGTTTTAAGTAACCCATTCGCCTTAGGCCTATGTCCGTTTATTGCAGTAACAATCCACTAAACTATGCCATAATATTAGGCTATTAGTGTCCGAGTCTTCACCTTGGCGACCCGGGTTCAATTCAACATCACTTCATGCGTTTGTGGTGGACAATGTAGTATTGGGGCAGGATTCCTCCAAGTGTTTATATTTCCCCGGATAGCTCAGTAGATATAGTAATTAGACTATGGGTTGGAAGACCGAGGAATCGTGGTTTGATTCGTAGACACTGTACGGGGGTGATGCGGCAGGGGCGTGATGCTGACAACTCGCTTCCATTTAGTGTCGGGGCCCTGAATTATGGAGCTATACCTCCACGTCTTCATGGCTTGGAGCTTAATACATTAAGGCGTGGGATAAATCTATCTTTACTTCGGTTTCCAATGCGAGTTGTCTTTCCGCCAATGTTCCGTTTTCTGACTTCTCATCTAGGTACGTTACGATAGGTAATTTGTGACGTAGGCACCAGGGCGCTCAGTCGCACCCTTCCCTATGAATAAACAAGGGTCCACTGAACTCGCGGATACGTCGAAGATCGTTGTCTTTTTTTTATTTCAAATCACAAAATTTCTGAAGATGGCTGTGTTCTGCCATCAGATAAAATTATGAAGTCCGTTGGATCGAGACAATCGTTGTAGAAGGATCTTAATCGCGGTACAATGGATCCAAATATTACATTATGAAGGAAGAAAAGACATTTTCCCTAATGCTGAGGGATCTTTAATAAAAACGAGACATGGAAAACATTGAATGCACGTGTCAAAATACTGTCACTCCCCTTCCTCAATACACTTAGATTCATGTCTGCTGTTGGATGAATAATATATTGGCTATAGATATAAATTTTTACTTATTATATTTTGTTAAAAGCAGAATGAATGAAAGATATTTCAAACGGGGTGTTTAAGTTCTTAATGAAATACAAACTTATACCTACTGTCATATATTATTTGCAGCCTAAGTTGCTCCACTTTTGAAAAATTTGATACAGCACGATTTAGTTGGAAGCAGACTTAGTGTTGTGTAGTAAAATAAAAGGTAAAGCTATCCCTGTTAAGCTATCCCTGTTAACAAGCCATGCAGGCCCATTAGGATTGTGAGACTTCGAAATTCCCACATTTTCTAGACCGTCGGCTCACAGATGGCGCAGAGGTTGTCAGCCTTACGCGCCCGCCGCCCTTTATCCCCCATGAAGATTCATGGTACTCATTTCTGTTAAAGCCAGAGTCGACCACAGGACCATAGTGCGGCTGAATGGATTACATCATTTGAAAAATCGAATGACCTCAACAACAATCGAACCTGTGACCTTCCGGGTTTCTGCACAGTGCTTCAAGCAACTATGATACCGTATTCCCCAGTGTGAAATTAATTAAATTGATGAGGCATATTTTGTTCAAATAGTTCTGAGACTAAAAATTGCATCAGGCTCCTTTAAGAAATTTAGAGGTAAGCAAGAGGATAGATGAAAGTACTGACACGACCGGCCCTATCTGTATTCATTTCGTCTACCCCACGATGAAGACGTGTGGGGGAGGTGAAATGAAGCTCCATGCATTTTTAAACTTAGAACTTGGAAAGGAATACAAGATTTGATAGCATTAAGTATTTAAGGTGGATGTATAGTTCAACCGTTGACGAAATAGTGACATTGTGGGTATAAACATCGCTCACTGGATCGTAAGGTAGTAAGCCAGTAAAGTAGGCTCGATCGGTAACGCCTCTGACTTATTCTGGAGGTACTGAGTCGAAACTCAGCCTCGGAAGGTCCAAACTGTCAGAGGTTGACCGAAATTTTCCTCAGTGCCTTCACTGAAACGCTTTATTATTACTCTATAATTCAAACTAAGAAATTTCGTTGTATATTATCACAGTGAAATCAATTACAACACAAATTCTGGAAATTAGACTTAACTCCTCATATTCTCGACGTGTTCCTCCGGAGAACCTATTTGCTTATGCGAAGGAAGTTGACAGACAGCCTTTGTGGTCTAGTGGTCATAGTTCCTGGCTACAGATCCAGAGATCGCGGGTTCTATTCCCTGCATTACCAGATTTCCTGAGAAGTAGAGGGTTGCAATGGGGCCATTCAGCGTCATGAGGATAACTGAGGTGTTATTTCAAGGAAATAGTTGCTCCGGTCTAAAAATCCGAGATTAAAGGCCGTGGGGATTCGTTGCGCTGACCACGCGCTATCCGCTAAAGTTGGCACTAACTTCGCCCTCAAGCGGCGGTCGCTCGGTCAGTATAGTTCGCTTGCGGACTAAAAGCCACAAAGTTTATTTTATTTTATTAAGGAAATTGAATCAGTTTAATTTTCATGATTTCTTTTGTATTACTAAATGTGTACCACTGAGGATGACATTGTAAGTGTCGAAACATGTCGAAACAATGATGGGTTTAGTCTGATTTCGAGAACATATATTGTAATTGACTGTACAGTGGTAGAACAACATTACTGATTGCATCAGTTGCACAAGTCGACATCGAAATACGACATTTCAATCTATGCCACATCATCTCAGAAGTGAACAACTTGCTGTCGTAGTATTACGGCTCGAATCCAAATTCGGAAATGGGAAATTTAGATTTTTCAGCTCTTATTTCGGAATAATGTCCTAGCAAGGAGTTCTACATAAAAAGTTCCTTGGCTTTAGTCCGCAAGCGAACTATACAGACCGAGCGACCGTCAATTGTTGGCGAAGCTAGTGACAACTTTAGCGGATAGTGGGTGTCGCGTGTCAGCGCAACGAATACCCACTGCCGTTAATGTCGGTTTTCTAGACCGGAGCCGCTATTTATCCATTCAAGTAGCTCCTTAATTATCCTCACGAGACTGAGTGGACCCCGTTCCAGATCCACTATTTCTCAGAAAATCTGATAGCACCGGGAATGGAAGCCGGAACCTCTGGCTCTGTTACCAGGAACTCTGACCACTAGACCACAGAGGCGGACAACAGCTAATCATAGCAGTTGTAACTTCCTTCACTGTGAAATCACACGCACAGTTGAGTTTCTGAAACCTTTATTTCAACACGAGTTGCTGTATAACTTATCAGATATTTGCAGGCAATGCACTTTATGTGTGCTTATAGAAGGCTTCAGTTCACTCGATTTGAGATGTTTGTGTCACTCTCTAACGCGTCCGGGAACCAGGACGAAGACAGGACCTCGACTACAATGGGTGCTCTGGACGAATTGCAGTGGTGGTGGTAGTGGGTGGGGAGACACTAGTCATCAATGCGAAATAGCCTTTACGGCGTAATTACCGACCGACCTTCATCCCTTCACCCTCTGGCCATGCCCTCAGCAAACGCATCAGCCACAGTAATCCGGGCATTTTGTGGCACTCTTCCTCAACCTCCCCATCACGTCCGCACCCCGTCATCTCAGGGGTGTTAAATCCAATCCATGATAGTGGTAGTTTGTGTTTTATCCACATTTCCTAGCTGTTTAGATCTCTACAAGTGAATTTTAAGGCCGAAAGACTTGGCAGCGCGCAGCCTAAGAGTCGTTTACGCTCTCCATTTCTTGAACTACGTCGTGAAAACGTTTCTGACCTGTCGATCGTTAGTTTTACTACACGGGAGACTATACCATTGTTGTGAGGAAGGATTCTGTAAGTAATTACCAAGGCCCGGATTTTGATGACATGTCATCTCTTTTTCCTTGTATCCTGTGCAATGCTCTTAAATATATAAACCTCGGATATGAGCTGCTGGTTACAGAAATGTAAATTTTATACGTGATTTTTTAACATTTTTAGGTTTAATGTCATTTTTTCATTTTGATGGTAATTTTTTTAATTTTTGGACTTTTAAGGGTATTTCTTGTCCTTTTTGGCCATTTTAGGGGATTTTTCTTCATATGTTTTCTGAAATGTGAATAACATGGAAGCGAAGTTTTCTTTATTTTCTCCTTTAGGTCATTTTTCTGGATTTTCGGTCATTTTATAGTTAATTTTTTAATGTTTTCAGATCATCAAAATCCGCGCCCTGCATATTACATTTTTGGGTCATATTTTAGGTCATTTTCTGGATTTTTCCGGTCATTTTTTAAATATTTTCAGGTCATCAAAATCCGGGCCCTGGTAATTACGGTAGATAACAATATGATCAATAGCATTTGGAAGATTTTTAAGTTAATTACGATAAGGTTACCCAAGTGTTTATTTATTTATTTAGGCACCACGCCATAGAGACGCATTGGAGGGTGAAGGTGTAATTCCACCATTCTTAACCTCGGCACTCGATGGAGGTGAAGGATCAGCTTCACTCCCCTTTACCCCGGGAAAGAGCCTCCAGTGCTCTTTGTATAGGAGGCTGGATGGGTCCGATAACACATATGGACGCTGTGGAGGAAAGATGAAAACCTCCTACCTCTGCAGGGACTCGAACCCCAATTCGAAAGTGAACGTTTCCAGCAAGTGTACACCCCTGCATGGCAAGTAACAGAATGGCAAGGGAGGAGAAGGGAACGCCGTATCAATGCACGTGCATGAGTCTTATCTATATAGGATTTGAAGAATGTTTTGTTCCCTTCCTTTTCCGGATTAAGATGCTTTAGGAAAACCAGTTGATAGATTCTTGTTTAATTGAATATGTAATGCAGATGCTACCCTGCCACATGCGTATATGGATGTCCTCGTATTAAAAGCCAATGTTAGTGTAAGTCCTAACAAAGCCAACGGACGGCCTCTGTTTGTGTAAGCTTTACAAAGCGAAGGGGAGCGCAACATGTGTCGGCCTGGCTTGGATCTAACTAAAGCTGCCTATGCTGATACTGGCTACGATGTTTGTCTCCGAACTTTTTGTTGCAAGCTAGCAAAATCATCCACTCTTCGACGTGGTTTTCCTTAAAATAAACTTTAATTGTAAAAAAGGTAAATCTATCCCTGTAACAGGCCGTGGAGGCCCCGTAGGTTTGCGAGACGTCGAGGCGCCCACATTTTCTAGACAGTCGAGCTCACAGATGGCGGTAAGGCTGTCAGCTTTACGCTCCAGCGACCCTCTACTAATAGGAAGATTCATGGTACTCATTTCTGTTAGAGGCTGTGTCGAAACCAGGGTCATTGTGCTCCTGGAAGGATTAAGTCAATTGAAAAATCCAATGATCTCATCGGGAATCGAACTCGTGTCCTTCCAGCTTGTAGCACAATGCCTCAACGAAATGGTTATTTAATATGACATTGTTGTGAATATGTATTTCCATTGATAAACCCATGATCTATTTTCTCCCGCCGTGACACCGTATAATGATCGCTTCATGCATGAAGCGAATTAAAAAACAATGAAACAGCCATGGATATAGCTTCTACATATTAAAACCAATTATGGTAGGCTAAGAATTGTACCACAGACGGCGAAAACTGGATGAAAGGCCATTTTGTGTAAGGACCATGAAGTGCAGTATGTTTTCACTCAAAACATTCTTGCTAACTTACATGACTTTTGTAAATATACACGTAAATCGATTATTGGATATACCAACCCATTCTTACAAAGCTTAGAACGTTAGAGAGGTCACAGTGTGGAGCCAGAAAAGTCGCTACTTTCTAAGCTGCTAAATATTCACCGTATCAGAAATTGCTTTAAGTAACGGCTGTATATCAGAATAGCGTCCAAATTAATTTTGATGATGTATTTATAGAACTTCATTTCCCTTCTATAAATATTCTTTATCGAAGTGTTGCGTTCGTCAAATGCATGATGTGTTTTGTGGTTCCGAGTGAATGAGCATACTGTGATGTGACGCCTGAAAGCCGCAATAGTCGAGTTGCAGCCAGGCGTCTTTTGCTAGACAACGACTCGGTGATCACGTTTCCGTGGCAACGAATATTTTTTTAATTCGCTTAGTGGGGGGTGGAGTCCAACTGGGTCCACACGGCACGGCGGCCACTGATTGGCCTATTGTAGCCTCCCCCAGGTGATATGATGATGGAGAACTTGGTGGAATGAAGATTGATAAGGGAAACCGAAGTACTCGGAGAAAACCCGCTGGTCCACCACAAATCACACTTGACCAGACCCGGGACTGAACCGGGGCCGACGCGGTGGGAAGCCAGCGACTAACCGCTTGAGCTATGGCGCGGCCACTGGCAACGAATATTCTCACTTTGCAACAAATAGCAGAGAAAGCATCATTGCCTGTGTAACAAATATAAACACGTTCCCATGACAACGCGTACATAAACAGTTACTACAGATACGAAAAATAGAATTCTTCAAGGAGGAATTTGTATCCCTACCGCCTGGCAGGCAAAAAACGACGTCAGTTGAGAAACCATAAGTCAGAAGTGAATTAGTGTGCTTTCGAGAGACAGACATCGTTCAAGCTTGAGTGAGAGAGACAGAATCCGAGAGACTACATCGTGTTACCAAGCAAGAGGATGTTGGAGATTCTGCTTTTTTGTGTCTTATGATTGAAGTAATCTGAGAGTATTATAATTGGTTGTGTTTACGACTTCTGAATATTCAATAAAACGGTTCGCCAATCCAAACCCCATCTACGAGTCACTAATAGACGTGACAACACTGAGTGATTCTCTATAAATATTTTTGACTGTGATCGATTAGACCACAATTATTTTGGACCTTGATCAATGTCTGAAGTATATTTAATATACGCGAAGTTTCGGGACTCTCCTTTATTTCCGTCTTCAGATGCCGCTTGTTACAATGCCAACAAATATTTCTTCTGTGCGGTAAAACAATTTTAATGGTTTCGTCATTAATAAACGAGATAAGTATTCAAACTCCTCTTATTTTCTTCTAAAACTCTACGACTGATATCGCAGATGAACAAGCAATGAAGATAACCGTTGATCAAATACCGAAAACCGTGAGTGTCTGTACCTCAGAAAGTGGGCAGTGTCCAATGTAACTTCAGTGTTCTGTTATCTTAAGAAGTTACATGTATTAATTCAACTAGTATTTAGTTCACGAGTTAACAATTTGACATTGAAACAACTATTCATTTGAGAGTTCCATCTTCCGATATGTTCCGCCGTGACGTTCCTAAAAGTCAATCGACATTCCCGAGGAATATGTCGCCCCCATTTTCAGGGCTAAGAATAAATCGAGCAAGAATTTTGCATGAAGCTACTATAGTTGTTGCCTGCTTCATGTCAGTTTCTTGTTTGGTTTTCTCTTCAACCGTGAAGATACAGACGACATGTTCCTCCTAAACGTCGGTAGATTTTCACCGAAAATCTCAGGGTCATATTACGAAGACAGAACAGCTGTTACAACCTCAAATCCTACCGAGTGACTCATTCAGTTTATATAGAGCGTGTTTTCGAATTCGAAGATACGCCACTTTACAACGTAACAATATCAGGCGCCGAATAGTACATAAAGAGTGCTGGTTGTGTCAGTAACATTGCAGTTACAATATCTGTTGAAATTGAAAGACTCATCACTTATCGGAACAAACTATTTTGCGAGAAGTAATGTTCTTGTTGAGATATCTTGAGAGGCATAAATTAATAACATTTTCATTCATGAATTCTTCTACGACATAACAATTAAATCCTTTATAATTAAGGATAATTATTCTCATAAACGCCATGTTGTTTCTGTTGAAATTAGGTACCTCCCCAATAGCATTCTCTTAACACTGATTTTCACGAAAATTGGCTATTTGATGCAAAAAAAAAATTATATCCATATTTGAGTCAGGATAATTATAATGAGCAAGTCAAAGAGGATTAGGTGGGCAGGGCATATAGCACGAATGGGGGGAGATGAATGCATATAGAATATTGGTGGGAAAGCCAGAAGAAAGGAGCCCACAGGGAAGACCAAGGCGTAGGTGGGTGGACAATATTAGAATGGATCTTAGAGTGATTTAATTGGACGATAGATCTGGCTCAGAATAGGGACCAGTTAAGGGCTCTTGTGAACACGGTAATGAACCTTCTGGTTTCATAAAATGCTAGAAAATTCTTGAGTAGCTGCAGAATTGACTGCTCCTCAAGAAGGGCTCAGCTCCATGAGTAAGTAAGTATTTGAATGAGGCGAAAGGTGGAGAGACAAATTCATACTGCTAGTAATACTCCAAAAATGAATCATATTCCTTCCCAACACTAGATGAGAAATTTAGATTCTACAACATTTTCCGCAATTCTGTTCAAATTCGACAGTAATTATGTAACAGAATTGTGATTTACACTTCTTATGAGCCTTACATTTTGCAAAACTGTATGCAAACATGGGCTAACCTTCCCACTGTTTAAATTCGTCTAGATATCAGAAACAGAAGAATCATCAAAAAATCGCGATTTCTTTACGTGGATTAGACGATTCAAGCGGAGAATGTAATCCGAAAAAGCAAAATGAAACAGGAGAAGAAATGTAGGCCATAGGACAGGGAATGGCCAAGACTTATTCCTATGGGAAAGCAGAAGTAGTATAGCGAAGCCGGCATTCCTTAGGTAACAGCTTCGCCATGCTCTTCCAGCGGTATCCTCTGGGACCTAGGGGCTATCAGCTGACCTCACCTCATTCCACTGCCTCTCTTTCACCCCTCGAGGATTACCATTGGATTCAGGAACACAGAGGAACTTGAAAGGACCCTGGGCAAAAGAACTTTTCCCTCCGTCCCTCCCTCAGTTTTATTCCCATGGGATTTGCCTCATTCAGCTCATATGGAATCTAAGATCCTCGAAGCACAAATCCCCTGTGGGATGCTAATCCAGATGTCGTGTTGTGATTAAAGAGGTCATGCATACACATCTGAGACCTATTCATCAATGCTCCCATGGGAATTCAATTACCATAGGCAATAGCCTCTGGTTGTGTCTGCATGTCTTTTGACTTTGTCTGCCTCAAGTATCCACTGAAATATAGTACCACTGAATTGAAGTTTAATTCATTTTAAAGCGGAAGTTAACTTACTGGGGTAATGTCTTCTTGCGAAGCTGATGGTCTCTCTTTTAGTCAAAAAATTCATCGCCATTTATGGATCCTAAAAGTTAATAAAGTTAAAGTGTTCACAAGAGCTTGCAATTGGTTTTAATCCTGAGCCAGATGAATCCAGTTCATATCCTCACTCTCTAATTCTTTGAGGTCTGTTTTAATATTATTTTCCCAACGTACTCCTAGTTTTTCCACGTGGTTCCCTTCCTTCATATTTTCCGATTAAAATTTGGAATTTTCCACCGTGCCTATCCGCAACTCTTATTCTTACTCTGAGCTTGACTGAAGCCCTGTGTTCAAAATATATAAAATTTTAATAAATTGTTGGCGTAAAGTGAAAATCACGGAGAGGAGAACTTTCTGCTCTTGAGCACAGACACCCACTCAGTTAAATGTAACCGGATTTCCATTATAACAGATAATTTGCGTGGCTGCATAAAGTACAGGTTTAATATAATATAAGGTTAAAAAAATCGGTCTATCAGCAATCGGAAGTTGAAAGTAATGGTCCATGGAGACGCTACATTATGCTGCACCTGTTTCGGAGATACGCTGGCTTTCATATAACCACAAATCTCAAGTGACAATTTAGGCGCACAACAACTATCATCAATTTTTTATTCTACCGCCTTTCTTCCTACAGGAAGTAGAATTCAATTTCCGCTCTCTTCCTGTGGGATCACATGATTCCCATGCATTATTTTAATTTCATTAAAATCAACAGCAAAAAAAATATTATTTGAATGAATAACAATGTTATTTTTCAGTTTTTGATTAAAGAAGTCACCGATAATAATAATATTAACAAGTGCTGCAAAAATTTTCCGTTGGTATTTACATTTTAGGCCTCAGAAAGAGTTACAATTTGTAGTTCTTAATACCACTAACATTACTTGTGGATGAGTTCATAAACATCACGTTAATGCAATACATCGCGTCAACAGGTATCTTCAACACAACGTAGCGTGGCTTCCATGTTGCTATATTAATTTTATATAAACTTCACCCAAATAAGTTCTTATACCCTTAGATTTGTTATCATACGAAACTTCAAAATAGACAGTTGAAATACAAAGTAAGTAAAAATAAAAGTAAAGCTATCCCTGTACCAGGCCGTGAAGGCCCATAGAGTTGTGAGACGTTGAGGGTCCCGCATTATCTAGACAATCGGCTCAAAGATGGCGGTAAGGTTGTCAGCCTTACGCGCTGGTCGCTCTTTACTCCCCAGGAAAATTGTTTAATTAATTCCTGTTACTCATTTGTGTTAGAGGCTGAGTGAAACCTAAGGCCATAGTGCGGCTGGAGGGATTAGGTAAATTGAAAAAAATCCAATGACCTCATCGGGACTTGAACTCGCGACCTTCCGGCTTGTAACATAGCCCCTCAACGAACTACGCAAAGAAAGTAAACTTGTCCTTGTGCTTAAATAATTAAGCACTACGCCATGAAGCTGTATGGGGATGGATGTTTAGAGCCACATTTTCTTGACTTCGACACTAGTTGGGGGGTGAGTAGTCAGCTTCACGCCCAGGCCGCTTTAGCCCCCCTCCGAGAAAAGGGCCCCCGGTACCCATTGGATAGGTGGCTGGATGGACCCCAGAGTCGGTCTGGACGACTTGAAGACAATTTTTGACCCTAATGGGACTCGGTCGTCTAGCCCGTTTCGAGTCGCTATACCGTCTGAGCTGTCCCGGCTCTTATGTAGTTAAAATGCACCAAGATTTTTTTTAGATTTGGAAGATTCACGACCACAAAATGCAGCAGCCGCTATTTTTCCATTCAGTAGCTCCTCAATTTTCCTCATGAGACTGAGTTGACCCCGTTCCAGACCCAATACATCTCAGGAAATCTGGTAGCGCCGGGAATCGAACCCGGGATCTCTGGATCTGTAGCCAGGAACTTTGACCACTAGACCATAGAGGCGGTCCTTTACTCGTTGAAGTCATGAATAATAATCTGTAAAGAGAAGCACAGAAATTCTCTTAGATGTGAGCTAGTAGTTTGCCCTAGAAGTAGCAACAGAGCAAACAAACAAATAGGCCTATATTTACACGTCGTCATCAGAATGTAAGACAAATCTTTACTTAAAGAGAGATAATATTTGGGAACAAAAATAAGAAATTTGGAACGTATTCATGAATAAATTTAGAACAGGCATGATTCGGTGAATATTTGCTAATGTTCATTTCAGCGTCTTTTGTTTTATTGTGCCTAAAATCAAAATGCCTAAAGCCTACAAAGTATAATTCTGTCTACTGTGTCATGCGCGTGGCAAACTTCGTCTCTCATATAAGGGAAGGACGTAGACTGAGGGGGGGTGTTTGAAAGCAGTGAGAAAAGTTGAGCAAATCTTGTACCTACGGGGGATGAAGTGACAAGAGAACGGAGGAAATTGCATAATGTAAAGTAAAAAAGTAAAGCTGTCCCTGTAACAAGCCGTGAAGGTCCATAGGGTTGTGAGATTTTGAGGCTCCCATATTATCTAGACCAGTGCTTCTCAACCGCCGGGCCCCGGCCCAGTAGTGGGCCCTGGCAAGACTTATGCTGGGCCGCGAGAGGCTCTTCTGGAATTTGTCATTTTCATTTTCTAAGCATTTTTCATGAACAAATATTTTATAGTTAGCTTAATGCATGAGTTTTAACAAAACTGGAAAGGTATTTACGAGTAAATTTGTTGGGACTGGGCCCTCGTCTCATAAAGAAAGAACTTACTGGCCCGCGGTCTCATAAACATTGAGAACCACTGATCTAGACAATGGGCTCACAGATGGCGATAAGGTTGTCAGCCCTACGCACCGGCCGCGTGTTAGAGGCTGTCGACCCCAGGGTCATAGTGCGGCTAGAAAGATTAGGTCAATTAAAAAAATCCGTTGACCTCATCGGGACTTGAACCCGCGACCTTCCGGCTTGTTGAGATTCAAAATTTGTAGGTTCGATATTATTAAAATTGTTCAATTAAAGATGACGACATAGGTGAGTGGATAATGTTAAAACGGATCTTAGAGAGATAGGATGGGTTGGTATGAACTGGATTCATCTGGCTTAGGATAGAGGGCAGTGCAGTCTTGTGAACACGGTAATGAATCTTTGGATTCCATAAAACCCTGGGAAGTTGTCGAGTAGCTGCACAACTGGCGGTTTCTCAAGAAATGCTCTGTTCCATGAAGTTAGTGAAATTAAGGGTAGTAATATGTTGAGCAACGTAACACGCATGAGACAGAAGAGAATGCATAAACAATTTTAATAGAAAATCCTGAAGGAGAGAAGCTGGAAGATCTAGGGGTAGATGCGAGGATAACAATGAAATTAATCTTAAAAGAAACAGGATGGAAGAGAATGGACTGGATTCATCTGGCTCAAGAGAGGAACCAGGAGCGATCTCTTGTTAGCAAGGTGATGAACCTTCGGGTTACGTGAAATGATGGAAATTTCTCGAATAGCTGAGCAAGTATTAGCTTCTGTAAAAGGATCTGCTTCGTGGAGTTAATTACTTAGGCGGTTAATTACAATTTCGAATCGAACTGGTCCACTAGTTGATTTAACGATGATATATCATCTCCAAGAGTGGCAATTTCCTCTCAAGTAAGCGTCTTCTACCTGGGCAAATTACGGCTCATGACGTCACAGCTAGTAATATACTTATTTCACATCATTACGTTTCAAAGAAAGAAAATCTATATAGGTCATGGTGCAAATTTTAAAGAATCAGACCACCGTTCTATTTTGCAAATACTGTTGACACGACTGCCTTAACGATAATTGCTTGTCTGGGTCTGCAGGCTTGAACTGTCATGTAAGTGCTCAGTAAAGAAACTCCGTGGCTTCAGTCCGCAAAGCTAACTATACCGACCGAGTGACCTCCGCTTGTCGGCGAAGTTATTGCCAACTTTATCGGATAGAAGTTGTCGTGTGGTTAGCGCAACGGATCCCCACGGGCGTTAATTTCAGTTTTCTAGATCGGACCCGCTACTTTTCCAATGTTCAGAAATACTTACTTACTTACTTACTTACTTACTTACTCATGGAGCTGAGCCCTTCTCGAGAAGCCGCCAATTCTGCAGCTACTCAAGAATTTCCCAGCATTTTATAGAACCTGAAGGTTCATCACCATGTTCACAAGAGCCATACACTGGTCCCTATCCTGAGCCAGATCTATCCAATCCATATCATCCCATCCTATCTCTCTAAGATCTATTCTAATATTGTCCACCCACGTACGCCTTTGTCTTACCCGTGGTCTAATGTTCAGTAATGGTGGTCTTAAAATTCTATTCCAGAATTAGCCTTGAGAATCTGAGAAGAAACACGAATATCTCAGTCGAAAAGCTCCTACCCGTTCGAGATTCGAACTCGGGATCACCAGTATACGAAGCGGGTATGGCAACCATTGCCCTCGGAGGGTCAGCGCATAGCCAAAACGAGACGCTGATCGAGTTATTTGTCACAGAGAGAGAGAGAGAGCTGTGTGCTCTGCAGAGAAGTAGCGCTAACTGATTCCACAAAATACTCTGTGGCGGTTTCGTTCTCATGAAGATGATTAAGAAGAGAGTATAATTATCATTATCGTAAATTTCCAGATGAAGTTTGCGCGCAGCAACCACGGCTTCCTATGATACAACTCATACACTTTGCTTGTTCTGCCTGTATAATAATGTTTCGTGAAAATGGTTCCCACATTTCAGCTCTGCCAAACCGACATGACGTAGGTACAGGCACAGATAATGTATGTATCATTCAGTGGATAAGTGAACGCATAATGAGAGGAAGTCATGTCTGTCCGTCAGTAACACTATCAGCCCCCAAAACATTCAAAGGATATGATTGGGTGGTTGTTTCTTGAGTTTCATCGAAGCTTTTCAACTGCCCGTAATGTTGTTGCTGTACAGCGACAGTGAGATGGGCTGATATATCAGAGTCGTTTCAGGGCAACGGCTTGGTAAACAAGTTACGGCAGCAAAGAATCGACGCTCAACGATGAAGGGACTTTCGGCATGATGAAACGTACATATACAAATAATGTGTTCTTCAAGATGGAGAATATGTTTCCACTGTTCTATATGCTTGTAGATACTCAATTCTGTTAGAGGCTGAGTCGACCCCAGGGACATAGTGCGTCGGGAAACGATAAACAGTTGTATAGCTTAAACTTATACTGGCCTAAAAATTGACATTACCTCAGCATTTTTATTTCTACGCATTATGCAAATTTACCTTATCTGTAATACTTTTGCTTGTACATTATCATCTTAACTTTCGTTCAACAATTTTTCCCTTAGTCAGTGACTTGAAGGGAATGGATATTTTCCTTCAATGAGTATTTTAGCGGATTTTAGAATATAATTATGTAAATAATTATATGGAATGACTGTGTCAGGCGTAAGGAATTAAGAATATTAGTTTATGGGAGTTAAAGGTAAAAGGTAAAGTTGTCCCTGTGCTTAACAAATTAAACACTATATCATGAAGGCGTATGGGGAAGTGAATTTATAGATCCACATTTTCTTAATCTCGGCACTAGTTCGATATGAGGTGTCAACTATACGCCTATGCCGCTTTAAACCCGGGGAAATAGACCCAGGTACCCACTGGACAGCAGGCTCAGCACTGGGCCTCAGAGCCGGTGGGGATGACGTGAAGAACAGAAAATTCTTGACCCTACCGGGACTCGAGCTCCGACATCTCTGTAGTCCAGCTAGTAGCCAATCGCTGAACTGACTACGTTATCCCGTCCTGGGAGTGACGTTGGTAAATTCTACCAGAAAATACAGAGTCACATCTCAGAAATATTATTCTTCGCCTCTGTGGGCTAGTGGTCAGAGTTCCTAGCTACAGATCCAGAGATGCGGGTTCGATACCCAGCGCTATTAGATATGCTGAGAACTAGTGGGTCTGGAACTGGGTCCATTCGGCCCCATGAGGATAATTGAGGAGCTATTTCAAGGAAATAGTGACTCTGGTCTAGAAAACCGAAATTAACGGCCGTAGGGTTTCGTTGCGCTAACCACACGAAACCCTCTATCCACTAAATTTGGCACTAACTTCGCCGACAAGCGGCGGTCGCTCGGTCGGTATAGTTCACATGAGGACTGAAACCATAATTTTATTTAGTTTAGTCATATCTGCTAGAACTTGAAATCAGAGCAAATCTTGACATACGACTAGAGGTAACGTTCATTCACGTCTCGTTAAAAGCATAGGTCCTGTTAGCAGTTGAACGCTAATGGTAGAAGGATACACACTGTAGTTCACTTTGTTTGTAATTCAGAAAAGATGAATGAGTACTGAATTCTGGTTTACTTACTGACATAGGCGGTCTTAAAAGAGAATTTAAATCGATATTAGTTAGATGCATGCAGATTGACGAGGGTGCAAATTATCCAGTGGTTGCTAATGATATTACGTCTATTTTGCATCGCTTATTTAGTTATTCTATAGTATCGAATTATGGGAGGATATAGCCACACGTCTACCCTATTTTCTCCTTTAATATGATTATCAAAGATTAATTCAATTTTTAGAATCGTCTATGTACATGAGAAATTTTGCCGATTTTACATTTTTTCATGGCGTTTTATGGTGTTTAATGGTCATGTATGATCACGTTGCTTTTATATCGCGGTCTCGGCTTCAGATCCGCCATATGAACACAATTATATCTTTGATTTTGTTCTTTCTTCACGCGGGCGTGGGTCCTAGGCCTTCAAATGAGATGAATAGACAGGAAAGGAGAATATTGAGCCCTATATATTGAACACGCTATACCTTCATAATATTTTACTAGGCTAGACATATAGAACGCACGTGAGAATTGAGAAATGCACATGCTTTAATAAGATTCAGTTATGTACGGTATCCTGCATTGATGTTTTAATTTATTTTTAATGCTAATTAATATATTTTCTTACTCTTTCTTTTGCTCTAGCACAATTAACTACTATCTATTTGTAAACAATTTTATTCTCCAATTATTTCCTGTGGGATATTTGGTCTATCTTTCACTTAAGTAACAACGATGGTGTGTCAAAGTACAGGGTGGGGCGCAGAAACTTCCTTTTTGTGATGACGCATTGTGAAGGGAGGGGAGGTCACAGAAAAGTGGGGATAGGCTCGGCGAAAGCAACAGTCGCGTAAGTTTCTGTCTAATACCCCTCAGTAGGAAATATGAGGTGGACGAGCGAGCAGCGTGCGTTTGCTGTCGAAGCCTATTTTTCGAACAACCATTCCTACGTGACGGTGCAGCGTGCGTTCCGTACTCACTTCGGAATTAAGCCCAGAGGTCCGGTTCCCGACCGGAAATCGATTGTTTTGTGGGTAGACAACTTTAGGACAACCGGGAGTATGGTGAAAAAATCATCAGGACGACAACGGGCGGTTACGACGCCAGAAAATGTGGAGGCAGTTCGACATTAAAAGTGAAAACCGGGTGGTTTAATTCCAAAAAATAGACGACTCGCAGAATTTCCTAATAAAGGATGTGGCTAAAAAGATTTGTTTTGCCAATGGCAACGATGATGATGATGAATCATCTATTAAATTCATATAGTGGTGATTAAGGGAATACTCGTAGAGTAGCTGAACACAAGGAATTACCTTTGCCACAGCAGGTAAGAAATACTAAGTACATAAGCTTAACATTCAATCTAGGATTTTCAAATCTCGTTCAGACTGAGGTTTCCTTTGGTTTAACTGAATTGTCCGGATAAATGCATGTGTAGTAACCATTCTTCTTCTTTAAGATCCACTTTAATATTAATTTATCATCTAAGTCCTTTACCCTAAAATAGGTTCTTCGCCTCAGGCTTACCGAATACAATTTTGTATAATTTCTTATCACTCTTAATGGGAGAATAATTAGGTGGAAAATGAGATGTAAATACCCTTAAAGCGATAATAAAAGTTATGTGAGTAAATGAAATTCCGGAAAATATTTTATGTTCTTCATAAAAGATCTATTGGAGGCAGTTTCGAAAAGGTTGTGTCAAAATGGCAGTGCAGTATGCGAAAGCAAAACTTGTCCAAGCGTCCTGGCCTTATAGTCTAGGGGCCCGAGGTAGGCCATGTCCTTTCGGCCAGACGCCGTAACAGTATGTACCCAATTATCAGGGATTTATTGCCCGGAGAGTGATTTAAGATGAGGCAGGTGGCAGTAGGATTAAGCTGGTGCTATAGTAGGATACCCACCCCTGCCGTATATTGTTGTACCTGTACTGCCGAATCCCATTCTACACCCATGAAACTATGTTAATTGCAATATTGTAAACGTGAAAAGATAAAAAATTTGTCCCTGTGGTTTAGTAATTAAGCACTATGCCATGAAGGCGTATGGAGGAGTGAATATATAGATTCACATTTTCTTGACCACGGCAATAGTTTGAAGTGAATGGTCAGTTTCAAGCCCCTACCGCTTTACCCCAAGGGAAAGAGCGCCCGGTATCAATTGGATAGGAGGCTTGATGGGCCCCAGAGGCTGTCTGAACAACGTGGAAAAGAGAAAATTCTTGGCCATAATAGGACTCGAACTCCGAACCCTCGGTTGTCCAGCCCGGAGCCAGTCGCTGTACCCACTGCGCTATCCCGCCTATCTATAAGTATTTGGTATCCCTGATTCATACAGTTGAAATATGGTCTGATATGAATACAGGGTGCGGCAATGAATCGAAAGATTATGAGTGCAACACAAGGAAGTAAAAATGTATTAATTTACTGATTTAACTTACACTAAATGAAAATAATATCCTTACAATTAAAGAATGACATCACAAAGATGACCTCCATTTCGGTTCATACACTCTGTCAGTCTTGTGCTTAGGTTACTCATCTCATTGCTCAGCATGGCCACAGGAATTCGAGCCATTTCTTCCCGGATCCGTTCATCAAGCTGCTAGATGCTGCGTGGTGATCGTGATTGAATACGCATGATTTTAAATACCCCCAAAGGAAGAAATCACACCCAGACAGATCGGATGATCTGCCGGGCCACGGTATATCCCCGTTCTTCGAGATGAAAGAAGTTCCTCACAACATTCATGGAAACCCTTGAGGTGTGGCTCGTAGCACCATCTTGTTGAAAAATTGTGTCCTCATTAACAGGATTACGACCTAATTCAGGCCCAAGAATGTTTTCGAACATGCTAACATAGCGCTGTGACTTCAGTGTACTAACTGTACGCCCGTCGCCGTCCTCAAGGTCCTACACAATTCCAAACAATGAGACGGCACTCAAGACTGTCACATTCGCACTGGAGCCTTTGAGAGTTTTCACTTGACCAATAGTGAAAGTTTTGCTTATTGACAAAGCCCGAAAGGTGGAAATGAGCGTCACCACTCATCAAAAGTTTGTTTACAAAATCTGGATTCTCATTTATCATGATCAATAACTGCTGATAGAAAGCAAGTCGGTTCGCGTGGTCAACATCTTTCAGTGCGTGCACTGTCTGAGTCTTGTACGGTTGGTAGTGGAGATCTTCGTGTAAAATCCTCCTTACCTTGCGATCAGTAATGTGAAGCGACACTGCGTGCCGGCGAGTTGAACGGGTAGGACTTCCTTGTAGAGCATCCTCCATTCTGGCAACATTCGCTGGCGTATGCACACTTTTTACACTACCATTTTTTTTTCTTCAATATAAAGCCCGTTTCCTCGAATTTTTTAATCAATGTTTTCATTGCATGGGGAGAAGGCACTGGATCATTACGTGGAATATTAAAATAAGTCCGAAATACACGTTGCGCTGACACGTAACTATCATTGTTTTTGTAATAAGCTTTCACAAGGTACCCCAGATTTGCACCGTTCCACGACCCCATAACTGAATGGTAAATCAGCGACTGCAAAATGATGGTAGTAGCGTTCTTCCTACCACTTAAAACCTGACTATATTCAGTGTTGCCAAATCACCCGATTCATTGTCTCGCCCTGTACATGAAAGCTAAGTATTTAAAAAATATTTTGGCCCAAGGATCATGAAACAGTCTTCAAGCCTACAATTGCGGATCTATAGTCCATTCGCGGAGACGAGAGAGTCCTCGTAAACAAATGCACGCGGTGTCTCCTTCGCTCTTTGAATGAAATCATTCAGCGATCACGTGATGGGTGTACTATTGCAGGGACGTCCAAAGTTCACTCTTCAATCTGAATGCAGGTTAACATGCGTCCGAATGCAGTGAGTACACTGAAGTAACTGTGCGCTTTGTCCACTCCTTGCTGTCAGCTGTGGCGACGCGGGGCTTGCTTTGCTTACGCTAACTGTCTCGTCTCCGCGAATGGACTGTATGGTTCAAACTCTGAGAAGTCCATTTGGGATTTTTCTGTTAAAAATGTACCATTGGGTTACATTTCCATTCGTGTGTTGCTGTTTCTTTATCATCCATCATTCCATTAATATTCCGAACGAGGCCACCGTCCTTATTGTCAGAGTCTGGTACAGTAGACGCTACTGAGTTCCCATTAGCAAGGGCTACTGTCTCAGTATACGTTTACCGCTAACCGTTCTCAATTTATACGGTTCGCTTAGTAAATGTTAAGCTGCTCAAATCCAGGATTTTTATCTGAGAAAAGCCTTCGCTCGCTAGAAAGCTGGGATCGTGGGTTGGAATCCCACTCAAGACACGGATGTCTGTGTGTGTGTTTATTCTGTGTTCTTCTTATCCTATGTTTAGGTAGTGGCCTTGCGACGGGCTCATCACTCGTCCAAAGAGCCCTACCGACTGTGTAAAAAAGATTACGAAACTGAAGAAGAGGCTAGGGCACAACAAAGGGCTGTAGAGCTATTGATGATGATGATGATGATGATGATGAATTCCGGTTAGCTCAGTAATTAGGGTATTCTACCCGTGCAATCGCCATTCCGAAATATAGATTTCCTTCCCCTTCCCTCTTTGTTCCTTGCTATCTTGAGATAATTTGATTTGTGTTGGCGCACTCATAGGCATGTGATACAGACGAGTCGGCGTTAAATCCATAAAATAATCAATCAGTTAATCAATCAGCCAACTTGGATTTGGAATTGAGTGGAAGACTTATTTGTCTGCTGAGAAATTCTGCTGTCATTAATATTGTCACGTGGATGAGTGACTATAGACGGGGTTAGAATTGGTAATTGGATTCACTGAAAACTTACAGAACGTAAAAACAAGTAATTATGACGTCATCGCTAATTCATACATTCTACAATTCACTACATCACGCACTTTATCTTTTCAGTCTGATGTGTCCTCACCAGTCGTTTTCTGGTAACGACTTCCAACGCCGTAGCTTCCTCAGCTTCCGTGTTCACGCCCTTACTGGCCGGCGACTGTCTCCTACCTAACTAAATTCTAGACCTGTACTATTTATAATATTTTGGCAAGGGCCGTATAGAAAACACCGCTTCCAGCAGTTCTGTCGTTGCGTCACGCAGCTGTCTCACGGACCGCATAAAGAACACCTCTTCCAAGTTAGTTCATTGGTGTCTGTTAGGAATATGTTGCCTAGCAACGGACGTTGTTTACAGTCATTACTTAACAGCAGGCCTGTATTCAGATTTGTCAGAAACCTGGGTTATATGCCCTGCTCCAGACCTTGCTCAGCTCTCATGCATAATGACGACGTGCGTGACGGGCCTGGGCAGTGGGGGGGGGGGAGGAGGAAGGGGGTCACACAATGATGAACACGGCATCTTTCTGCTGATGCAGGAAAACCGAACAGCAGGCCTACATGAACAGTTATCTGGAACTCTCATTAGCTGATTAGAATAACGTGAAAATATAGCACGCATGGATCCCTTATTCTGATGGTAGTCATGTGTACTGAGGGCGACAGGTGCTAGACGAACCCTGAGTTCATTGTCGCGATCTGCCGGCCACAGTTTGACATGCAATATAACATATTGTAACGTGTTTTTCTACTGAAGACGCCGTTCAGATTGTTAATTGGTTTATTTAACAACCTACAAGTCGTAACTACAATTAATTATAATATTTGCGTGTTTACACAATTTACAAACCCTACACACTATTCTATTCACTCTATCCTAAGTAGTCTTTACGTATTAATAACGCGGGAGCTACACAAGCCTCACTGAATTACACTTCCCAATATAACTACTACAGCGCACACACAGTCTTGAAGGCACACAATACGTCTTCACTGGCTGACTTCTCAGTTATCGCGCACTAGAAAATCTTCTCAACGCGCGTTCGGGTCTTCTTTCTGCGACTGCCGCTATATTTCAACTAACTTCGGCGGCTGCCACATTTTAACTGACTGGTTAATCGTTACTCACTAGTAACCCACTCAATAATCACTACTTCTGAATCAAAGTCAAAGTCAAAGTCACGCTGCGACTGACGGTCAGTCAGTCAGTAAGTCTTGGTGTCGAGCCCCATCTTGGGCTCATGACCAGATATTAATTATTACCGTTTGACAGTTACGGGCTTGTTTCTGTGGGGCGTCCTCTCTGACGAGAAGACGGGTCTGTCTTTTGTATATGCTGCTGGCCCTTGCCAGCGCATTCTTTCTCGGGTCCGAATCCCTTGGGACTCGCGACCATATCTTACTGTCTCATATTTGAGACTTCCCTTTTCGTCGCCTCCTACGACTCGCAGGGTCACTGTGGAGGGATTCGACACCGCCTCCACACGGATGGGGACTAATGTTCGCGGCTCCTTATTTATGCTCGGCACGGACAACATAGAGAACACCTTGCTGCTCAGCAACATATCAGGTATTGTTGTTAGATGTATCTACCTACGCATTGCCTAGCAATAGTCGCTGCACAGAGTCGCCTATTGCGTGACGTCACAGCGTCGCGGGGAGGAATGTTTACCGAGCGTTGCGTAGTGATAGGAGTGGGGGTACGTGACGTCACTCATGGAAACGCAGAGTTTACGTGACCCCCACTTCCCGTTGCGCCATCCACGTCACACTATTAAGCTGGAGTTCTGGTTGCCTTTATTCAAATGCTCCAACAACCAATGATTATAAACATATTTCATATTTATATATATTATTTATTTCGTTATTATTATTTATTTATATATTATATCTTATAATTATATTTTGTACTCGATTTTTATGTATAATGCCCAATATCACACGCTCCGACTACATTCAATTTATTGGAAGTTGTCTTAGAAATATCACATTGTCGCCATGGTTACAATTTTTATCATATAAAATCTCTTAGATACTCCATATTAACGTAAGTTTCCGGTGTATCTCTAGCCTATATTATAAATTCAGATAACTATTGTCATCAGACACACACACACACGCACACGCACACAGAATGTAAAGTTATCCGTGTAGCAGGCCATGAACGCCACAGGGGTGTGAGACGGGGAGGCTCCCACATTTTCTCTAGACAATCGACACGCAGATGGCGGTAAGATTGGCAGCCTTACACGCCGGCCGGTCTTTACCCCCAACCCCACCCCAAGGAAGATTTCTGATACTCATTTCTCTTAGAGGCTGAGTCGACCCCGAGGTCATAGTGCAGCTGGAAGGATTAGGTCAGTTGAAAAAAATATCCACCTCAACAGGATTCGAACCCGCGACCTTGGGGCTTGTAGCATAGTGCCTCAACAAACTACACTACGGCGTGCCCCCTATATATACACCGTGTGTGTCCAGGATCCGTTAGGACTTTTTTTATTTTGCCCTGCAATGCCATCTGTTGGTGAGTTGTGGCGTTAAGATTCTTGAAGTTTCAGCTGTGGCTGTCTATAATTTCAAAGCGCAAGCATCGCTGCATCATGTGTTCTCACCTTGAATATAATAATACTGTTCTGACGCTCGTCGGAAAATGGCGGTTGAACAGAGAACCAAAAATTTTGTTTGAAGTTAGGCAAAACATCCGAAGAAGCGTACGAAGTGATGAAAAGTGCGTACGATAGTGATTGTTTGCGTCTCTCGAACATTTTTCGACCGTATGCTCTATTTCGTGACGGCAGGGAGGACATTGAAGACTCTCCACGTGCATCAAAGCCGAGAAAGTGTAGCACTGAAGAAAATGTGAAACAAGTGACCGAAATCCTTTTATCAGAGAGATGTGTTTCTGCAAGACTCATCGAGGAGCTTTTGCGAATACCAAAATGTACTGTGCATCAGCCTATGCGCGGTTTGTACCGCACGCGCTGTCAGGAGATGAAAAACATGCCAGAGTGGAACACTGCGAAGACATGTTACGGTCTGCCCAAAGTGATACAAAATTTACAAAATCGATTGTTACTGGTGACGAGACATGGTGTTTTCAATTTGAGCTTCTTACAAAGCGGCAGAGTGCAGCGTGGCTGAGCCCAAAGAAGCCGAAACCAAAGAAAGTGTGCATGCAAAAGAGTCCAGTAAAGACGCTGCTAACCTTTTTTTTTTTTTCGATTTCAAAGGAATCATTCACAATGAATTTCTGCCAGAAGGTCAAACAGTGAATTTTGATTATTATCTCGGAGTCCTCAATCGTTTGTGAGCGAGAATTCTTCGAATTCGACCTGAATATCGAGAGCAAGGTTCCTGGTCGCTCCTCCACGTCAGTGCCCCACCCCACAAATCGAAGATCGTGCGCATTCTTTTGGCCAGAAAAGGGGTCACAGTCCTTGATCATCCTCCGTATTCGCCAGATTTGATTCCAGCGGATTTCTGGTTGTTCCCAAAAGTTAGGTTGGCGATGAAAGGAGACCGTTACGACACCGTCCAGGAAATTCAAAGGGAATGTACCGCGGTTTTAAATGCGCTTCCACAAAAGGAGTACAGTGACTGTTTTCGAAAACTTTTCAATCGATCCCAGCTACGTATTGATTCAGAATGAGACTGTTTTGAATAAAAAGAGTGAAATTTTGAAAATAATCCACGTCTTGTATTTTTAATGAACACAGTCCTAAGTGAACCTGGACACACTGTGTATATCGCGTCCTCCCTATTCTGTCTTATATTCTCAAAACAAAAACCGAATTCTTCGTCTCACTCTCATCTCTCTCCTGTCACATTCCCCGTCTCGCTCATTCTCCTTGATCTGATCGCCCCAATAATTTTGTTGAGCACTTCAGATACTAAAATTCGTTACACAACTTTTACTGCGGCATCCTTGTATTTTAATGAGCCAGGATATCTCGGTCGGTATAGCGATGAGTTACGGACTGGACGGCCGTGGTTCGATTCTCGGCAGAGGAAATTGATTTTTATCTACTTCACAGCGTCCAGACCGAATCAGCGGTCCACCCAGCTTTCTACACAGTGGGTAACAGGTGATGTTTTCCAGGGGTAATACTGCAGGGCGTGAATCTGACGAATCACCTCCATCTAAATTCGAGGTCAAGAATGGTGGAGCTATATCTCCACTCGATCATACGTCTTTATGGCGTGGTGTTTAATTATTGATCACGGTGGCCGCGCGGTCTAAGGCATGGACTGTCTTCGCTCGCTCGAAAGCTGTGATTGTGGGTTCGAATCCCACTCACGGCATGGATGTCAGTGTGTGCCTTTATTCTGTGTTTGTGTTGTCCTGTGTGTAGGTAGCGGCCTTATGACGTCTTGATCCCCCGTCCAAGGAGTCCTACCATCTGTGTAAAAAAGATTACGAAACTGAAGAAAATACCAAGTCCTAACAAAGGATTATAGAGCCATTGATGAATGAATGAATGAATGAATAAATTAATGAATTAATTAAGCGCAGGAACAGGTTCACTTTTTTTTCTCTTTGGCACTACAGCCCCAGTGGGCCTCAGCCTACCTCCATGAACTTCTCCGTTCACTTCGGTTTTTCTAGATCTTACACATTCGGTAGGACTCCTTGGGCGGGTGATCAGCTCGTCACAAGGACTCTACCTGTACACAAACACAGAAAAACCACACACACAAAATAGCATCCATGCCCTGAGTGGGATTCGAACCCACGATCCAGGTTTCCGAGCGAGCGAAGACAGTACATACCTTAGACCGCTCGGCTAGGGTTCACCTTTACCTCCTAGTATTTTAGAATGGACGTTTGTAAATAAATGTTATAAAATGAGTGATACATGCATTTCTCCGACAAAACGAAGTGCTCCGAGGAAAATGTATAAATATAAGCACTTGAGAACCTCTGTATGGAGGACAGTTTTGATGGGCTTTGTACGTCAGTGTGTTACATGGGACAGTTTATGTCGCGATTAGGCGACGAAACGGGATTCGACGGTTAACTTGATCTAGCATGAAAATCAAAGTACCTGACTGTGGCCAATCTGATCCTGGTAATTTGATGGACCGTGACTCTCAGCCCCGTAGCTTAATGGCCCGTTGGAAAATTGCAGCCCGAGTTTCCCTTTTACCTTTCATCCGCTATATGTTGCTCGCTCCGTCAATAATGGCCTGAGGTTTGCTCATGCATCCGCCAATAACGGAACAATTCATCATGTGGTGTGCCGGCGACGGGCGAGAATTCAGCGTTAATATGCCATAACTAGGTAACCGACTAATTGACTATTCACATCCCTAACTAACCAACTAGCGCTAAAGCAGTAGAACCCGAACTTTCGGCACAACTAACACCAAAACCTGCCTTGGAAAACGTTTCTGAAACAATGCCCCGTAACTCTCCATCCTCAAAACCTATCTCCTTAAGATATATTTTAATGTAAACTTTTCGCCTCCCATTTGGTCTGTCAAGCTGAGTTTCCAAAGGTTTTCCCCAGCGAACATTCCGAATGAACTCCATATATTGCCCATTCCAACCACGCACTATGTTCATCATAGCAATCTCGGTATCTTTGTTTTCAGAACACTGGGTGCACATGAAAAAAAATGATTAAGTTCCTATTTATGTAATATTTTGAACTGTTCACGTCAACGGTTCTGTGCCCGAATATTGCTCGAAGCTTATTCACATACTTGCAACACATGTCAAAGTATTTTACACTTGTGTAAAAATTTAAGCTTGTTTCATAAATTGGTCTCCAGCCAAAAGAACGATAACGGACTTCGCGAAAATAATAAGAAACTCTTCTAAATTCGTTTTTTTTGGGGGGGGGGATTTTCTGATAAGCCTAATTGATGTTTGTTAGTGTGATTCGACAAGGGCACGCGGTAGCGTAGTTGGTTGAGGCACTATGCTACAAGCCGGAAGGTCGCGGGTTCAGGCTACGATGAAGTGGATTTTTCAAATTACCTAATCCCTCTAGCCACACTGTGGCTCTAGGGTTGACTCAGCCTCTAACAGAAATTAGTACCAGGAATCTTCCTCGGGTAAAGGGCCGACGGCGCACAAGGCTGATACACTTACCACCATCTGTGAGCCGATTATCTAGCAAATGTGGGAGCCTCGTCGTCTCACTACCCTATAGGCCTTCACGGCCTGTTACAGGGATAGCTTTACTTTATTTAGTGTGTTTCAGCATCCTCCGTCGCTATCATTGGTGAATATAAACTGAATTTATGCTGTAAGATTTGAGGTTCTCACGGCGGTGATTATGTAGAATGCTGTCTTCTGGGATGTGGCGCCTTGTAGATATTTTTGTTAACCGACGTTTCGGAAGAACGTATCGCCTCCATCTTCAGGGTATAAGAAATCCGCGAGGGATGAACCAGCGTGAGCAGGTGCCTGTAGACTGAATTTATGTTGCTACCGACTGAGTTTTTCATAACTTGTACTCTTCTCCAAGTATAATTAGAATGATCAAGTCAAGGAGGATGAGGTGGGCAGGGCATGTAGCAAGAATGGGTTAGACGAGGAATGCTTATAGAATATTGGTGGGAAAGCCAGAAGGAAAGAGACCACTAGGAAGACCAAGGCGTAGGTGGGTGGACATTATTAAAATGTATCTTAGAGGGATAGGATGAGATGGTTGGGATTGGATTGATCTGCCTCAGGATAGGGACTAGTGGGGGGTTCTTGTGAACACGATATTGAACCTCCGGGTTCCAAAAAATGCTGGAGGAACTGACTGAGCTTAGAAATAAAGGGTTTATCTGTAATCCATCCCTAGACTCTCATGTGTTTTCCTTTCCACAGAATTCATGATATTATTCCGCTGACCACGTTGACAAGCATCGAGGTCCAGATGCATTATGCGAGAAACGGACTTCCCATCAATAAAACACATTCTTTCATATACCCTAATGTTCCTAGTACTTATCGAGCAAGCTAATGAAATTTCTGCAGGAACTGAGGCTCTCAGAGAGGACGTTGCGAAGACGTATCTTTTGGGATATAACGTCATATAGTCCCTTCAAGGTCAACAGATGTTTCAGAGGAATATGTCAGCTCTGCCTGGTAACAGTTTCATGCTGGATTCTTGCTTGGTTTTCTTTTTCGTCTCTGAAGATGGAGGCGACGTCCCTCCGAAATGTCTCTTGAATTTTAACGGAATACATGGCGTAAAAATCTTAAAATCTGCAAATTAATGCACGTTACTCTGAGCTGGCATCGCTCATTCAGTATAGTGGCGAACTACGGGCTGAACGGGCAGGTTTCGAGTCTCGAAAGAGGCAAAAGTTTTCTGTCTAATCCACAGCGCCCAGACCGGCTCTGAAGCCTAACCAGCCTCCTATCCAATGGCTACCGGGGGCCCTTTTCCAAGGAACAAAGCCTCCATATAGTGCCTAAGTCAAGAATGACGACGCTATACCTCCGCGCCCCCGTACGTCTTCTTGGCGTGATGTTTAATTAATTATGCACGAGGGCATATTTACATTTTTTACTCTATGTCATAATTTTCTGCCTTGCAGTGGGCCAGCCATAGTCAACGGTTCCTAACGAAAGCGTTCAATGTTTCAGAATTGGACCTGAGACTGAATCGGAAGAGGTCAGAGGCTCCAGTCTGTAACGGCTGCTGAAGAAGTCATCCGTGTAAACGGTCAGTTGATTTTCGTTAGTATCAGTATTCGATTCGCCGTGTTTGGGCAGCAACTTCTCCGACTTTACTGTGAGGCAGATTGCCTAAACGGATTCTCTTAGGCGCGTAACTTGGCTGCAAGTTTGTGCATTACGAAATGGCTGTTATTGGCACTTTACGGGTATATTCAGGGACTAAGATTATGTGGTACTGGTTGTACATGCATGTACCGCGCTGTAGCACTTTATGGCCAGAACATAACTCTCTCATAGAATAAGTTCTGCAAATTAATACAGTGTTGTTACATAGCGTCACTTCATCTCCCAAATCATGAAGAGTTCATGCCTTGTCCACTGCGTATGGATGAGTCACACTAGCGTTAAGGAGCTACCAGTTTATAACACGTTTCCCGGAGTAATAGTTTCATGGGAGTAGGTTTAACCTTCTCTCTTCAAGTGGAATCACACAGCATGGTATTCATCCCACTGATATCAAGCCATACGCTGTCACGGATCATTACGTTATAAACAGTGGAAATACTGACACAGCTACTTTGCTCTGTTGCTTATATCCACATTGGGAGAATTTTCGTGGACGGAAGAGAGAATGAAAAACAGAAAGGGAAGTTCGCACTACTCATCTAGTCTGTCCCAACGCTTATCCGTCTTTCAAATGGTCCCTTTGTACACCTAGGTTACAACCATGTGATTTGAAATATGTGAAAATTTTTGGACTCTGCTGTTTCCCATTCTCTTCAAGTGTATTTATATAGGCTTTTATTTGCTATATATATATATATTGATATTCGGTTTTAAATATAAAAATGGGACATTCCACACGACAAATTATTGAAAACGAAACAAACTAGATATTACAGTATCAACATTCGTTTATTTGCTCAGATATCAGACCTACATGTTTCGAATTTTATTAGGTTATCTTCAGGTATACATGAAACGACAGTGGTAAGTTTTCGAGTATGCTAACGCATTAATATGGATCCATATTTTACATTAATAAGTTTTAAACTACCACAATTTTTAATTCAAATTTTAATCGAATAAACATATATGCGTTTTTTAAATGTGGGTCACTTGATACCTTAAAAAGAAGGCTCTATTTCGACTATTTGAATTTTCATATAATTCTTGTTCTTCGAGAAACAAATTTAATTACCGCTTAAAAGTGTAGAAATTGCATTTCTTGTAGAAAATTTCTAGTCCTCGTCTTCCGTTACTTGTCGGTTTAATATTTTGCTCAACTCTCTTCGTCTTAGTATTTACAGACATTTTATTTTCTGTCATACCTAAATATAGATATTAAGTTAAAGGTAATAAAAAAATATATTTGCTTTGTTTCTTTCAACTTTGAATTCTTTTATCTTCATGAAACCATGGAACTTATTTTCCGCTTCTCTTTAATTTAATTTAATTTAATGTAGCTGAGAAGCAAGAAGCGGATATAGAGGTAACAGCATGTAGCTTTGACACAGTTGAATGTGTCAGTGAGTGTATCAACAAATGAGCATCAAGTCGCGTGCCTGCGTCTACACGCTCCATTTGTTCTCGGCAAGCGGTCGGTTACCACGGCAACACGAGAGAAAGAAAGAGATAGCACGTTTCAGTTAGAGAGCGCAAAAGAGAAGAGTTGAGTTCACTAACGATGTTTCCCCGTAACAACATTGCATGACCCTCCTGCCATTACGCTACTGCTGTGCATTGAGATGTGAGAGCGACAGGAGACGCGAAACGTGTAGAGTGTGAACTGCAAGTAACAGGCCTATCAACTTAACCTGAAACCCACTTAATAAGCTTACAAACGACAATCCGCAATAATTTTAAAACATAAAGAGTGGTTTGTATAGCCGTCTGCCTCCACCAACCACTAACGTGTATGAAATGACTCGTGTTACTTTATTACTTTACAAACGTAGGATTATTCCATGCTGTTTATTAACTTCCGGCCAGACCAAATACTAACATGCCATAAATTATACTCTCTGACCTATTCTGTTAAAGAATTAATAGCCTAATTTTCTTTGATACGAGGCACACCACATAGAAAACGATGTTTCCAACAGTTCTTCGTTGCTGAGGGAATGTTGTGCTTTCCGAGCCGTTGCCTAGTAACGATAGCTGGGATACATATACAGATACACAGGAATTTATGAAGTAGGCCGTCGAGATTGGCTCAGGTGTCATGATATTGACACGATTTATGGGCATGACTGATAAGTTGGATTGGTAATTGGATTTATTGATCACTCCTTGTATAATCACTCGTAAACACAATAAAAACCGAAGTGAACGGAGTTCATGGAGGTAGGCCTAGGCCCACTGGGGCTGTAGTGCCAAGAAAAAAAAACAGAATAAATCTTCAGCCGAACAATTCTTCCTAGACTCTCTAGGACTCACTCAATTCTGACTCAAAGTCAAAGTCACATTGCGACTGACGGCCAGTCAGTGAGTCCTGGTGTCGAGCCCGATCTGGGATTCATGACCAGATATTGATTATTACCGTTTGACAGTTACGGTCTTGCTTCTGTGGGACGCCCTCTCTGACGAGAGGACGGCTCTGTCTTTTGAATATACTGCTGGCCCTTGCCAGTGCAGTCTTTCTTAGGTCCGAGTCCCTTGGGATTCGCGACCATATTTTACTGTCTTAGATTTGAGACTTCCCTTTTCGTCGCCTCCTATGACTCCCAGGGTCACGGATCACTGGTCACTGGTCGGACCTCACGGACATCACGTCCATTGCTTACTGATATCGCGTATTGTTGTAGGCCTTACCTAGCAACGGGCTGTGTACCCGGAATCTGTCTCCGCGGAAGGTGTATTCAGACTTGATAAGGGGGACACACAAACAGACACACAGCAAGGTGATGTCATAAGCCTGCTCTTATTTTTTTTTTCAAAATAAGGAAAGTAGGCTAAATTTCCTTTATATCATTTGGAAGGATACCTTGGACGGGGATCGACCCCTCCTTTGTCCTCTGCCTAATCAGGATAACGCAGAACAGCGTGCGCATAAGACTAGACTCCTAGCTGTGTTCCTACGAGCTTTCCCAATTTTCGAGCTCTTCAAGAACTTAAACAGCGCGGCCTATGTGAGTGGCTGCATTAAGTGTACAGAACTACGTGCATTACTTAATGTTGTATGAAAATTCGTCTTCCTTTATGTAGAAATCAGAAAAAAAAAAGAATGGTGCAAGAGATGAGAAGTAAATGATAAATGCATAATATTCCATGGTGAGTAGCCTGGTCCATAATTTCATCTCTTCGCCTATTCTCATAAAATTAAATCAAGAATGACTATACGTCGTATGGCGGAGCGTCCAGAACTCCTACGAGAAACAAAAAACAAATAAACTCTCATCTTAGGTCTAATATCTCATTAAGCAATGCCACTTGACAGACCTAAGACGAGATATGAGAAATTCATTTAAATGAAGAAAAGACAGTGGTAAATTTCGGGTTTCATGCCGACAGATTTCTTATAATATAAATTCCACCGTCAGTACTACTATAATTTATTAACTTATGTTCCACTACATGTTTCGACCCTTATAGGGTCATCCTCAGGAGTTGTGATTTACACATTTTCACTATTGAATTGTAAAGCATGTATTCATATTTACAGACATCAGCTTAAAATTAATACTTTCTGTGTATATTATATTCTAACTTATAGATATTGATTTAAATAGGAAATATGTATGAAATAAGTTAAAAATTAAAAATTAATTTAGAAGTGTCGTGTGCTGTATTCATTCTAGTGTCTGTTGCTATAGCAGACCACGCATATTTTCGTCTGATTCTTCTATTATTGGTTAGATTCGTTTGTGTTAACTGTTTGTTGAGCACGAATTTATCTTCTTTCTTATTGCCAGGATGTCGATTGTTAGTTTTGTTGTGTCGAAACATGTCGTGGAACATAAGTTAATAAATTATATTTGCATTGACAGTGGAATTTCTAAAAACAGCAGATTTCTTGATCACAGGCAAAAGAGTCCGCCGTTTACGAAAAACTCAACCAGGAAGAATTTAATTAGTGGATTAATTACGTTGATAGGTTATATGAGCATGGATGTAGTCTGCAAGTTAACAAAGGGCACTGACGTTGCTGCCATCATGTTATGGCTTTCATTTGTCGGACATACTGTACTAAATCGAAAGAGATGCTCTACAGTAAAATGAACCCTGCAACTTGCATTAGGTTCGCTTCCAACCCCCCCTCACAAGAAGCAATGTCTAATTAGAGCCTCAGAGATCCTACTTGTTGAGGTTATACCGCTTCTTTCCTTATCTCCTATTGTCTTCGTTTTCTTTTTTTCATTCATTCTCTATCATGCTTCTAATTGAGCTGTCTTCTCAAACGCCGTGCCTTATTCTTGCCTTATAAGGAGTTTATGTTCATATATATTTCACAACTCTTCTCACACATACACTGTGTCTCGTTTAGATCCCCTGGCGTTTATACGGCGTTCGATAAGGTCCTTAATGACTATCCTTCTCTCTCAGCTCCTCTCAGACAAGTGTAACCTTTTCCACTTCTCTTGTTTTAATGTTTATTCTCCTTTCAATAGTAGCAACTCTTCATTGCATGTTCCAGAACGCACCAGCTCCCTGCTGAGGGTGGTGTGAGCCGTGGCAATGCGTCTCCATCGGATCACGCTGCCGGACACTTCTACCGACTTGCCTCGCGCAGTTTTAGCCCCAGAACTTTAGAATCTAAATCAGGGGGCGCAAATTGTAGCGAATTTAAATTTGAAAATGTGGTAAACTTTATTTCGGTCTGTAAGCATGACGCAGGTATTTATACGGATCATTATTATTACAGCCCTACTACTGTTATTGAGAAATTGTAGTCTATTTTTCTTATTTTCAAGAATAAAATGAAAGTTACGAAATCATCTTGCAGTCTGCTTGCCCCCCCCAAAAAATTTTGCTAGGTAACGGCTCAGACGCAGTGTTCTCTATGCGGTCTGCGTCTATAAAACACTCACTCTGAAGCACAAGGAAAGTAGGTGAGCAGTTCTTCTCAGAAGTTCTTGCATTTTTACCGTGCCCTTGTAATATATGTAAATAAATGAAACTTAGTTCAGAACTAAGCGGCCTCCATAGTCTAGAGGTAACGTTCCCACCTCATGACTCGTAGTACGCGGGTTCAAATACCCGGCGGATGTCTCGAAATTTTAAGGGCGGAAAAATTCAGGGAACAAGTCCTCCAGGAGGGACTTTAAGCCGTGGGTCCCGTGTCGTAGCTTTACGGCACGTAAAAGAACCTCATATCTCCAAAGGAGTTCACTGAGCCAAATTAACGGACGTTTCCCGCCCAACAGCAGTCTCTAATACCTCTGGTAGATGGGGGAAGCATTATAGTGTAGCGTGTTTTGTGTGTCACGCCACAAATAAGTTCACGCCATTGTCCCAATATAGCAATACCGGTAGGATATAGAGACTGCTAGAAATCATAAAGGGAAGCACAATGGACCAATACAGGTCTCAGTGCATGGGGAAACCCACCCTCTCCAATAACTAACTAACTAACTAACTAACTAGTTCAGACCCAATAAGCCGGATTGCAGTGGTTACAGGACGTGAAACCGGCAGGCATTTCAGGAACAAAAGAGGGAATATCTGAAAGACAAAATTGATGAGTTTCCAATGAACAGTAAGAACAAGAACATCAGAGACTTGTATAGAGGAATGAATGACTTTAAGAGGGGTTACCAACCTAGAAGTAACTTAATGAAGGATGACAATGGTGATCTGCTCGCAGATTCCCGTTAACATTTTGAATAGGTGGAGGAACTACTTCTCTCAGTTATTCAGTGTACATAGGGTCAGTGATGTTAGGCAGATAGAAATACAGCTGAGCCGTTAATACCTGATCATAGCCATTTTGAGGTTGAAAGCGCTATTGCAAATTTGAGAAGGTATAAATCGCCAGGTAGTGATCAAATTCCGGCACGTCTGATTCAAGCTGAAGGTGAAACATTACAGTCTGAGGTCCATAAACTCATTAGTCCTATTTATAATGAGGAAGAATTGTCTGAACAGTGGAATGAGTCTATTATTGTACCAATTCACACAAAGGGCGATAAACTGATTGTAGTTAATTTCATGGGATATCACTATTATCAACTTCATACAAAATAGTATTCAAAATTTTTCTCTCAAAGTTAAGACAATATATAGATGAAATTATTGGGGATCATCAGTGTGGGTTTCGACATAACAGATCAACTACTGATCGGATCTCTTGCACTCGTCGGATACTGGAGAAAAAAATGGGAGTATAGTGGGACAGTACATCAGCTATTCATAGACTTCAAGAAAGCCTATGATTCAGTTAGGAGGGAAGCATTGTACATTATCGTAAAATTTAGGATACCCATGGAACTAGTTAGGTTGATTAAAATGTGCTTAAACGAAACGTATAGTAAAGTCCGTGTAGGTAAACATTCTTTCTAGCATCTTTCCTATCAAAAATGATTTAAAGCAAGGAGATGCTTTATCGCCTCTCCTTTTCAACTTTGCTTTAGAATATGCCATTAGGAAGATCCAGCAAAACCAGGTGGGACTGAAATTAAACGGGAAACATCAGCTGCTGGCCTATGCTGATGAGATAACATCTAGAAATAAACACAGAGAAAGCCAGAAGGAAAGGGACCACTAAGAAGACCTAAAAGTAAGGGGAAGCATAACATTAAAATGGATCTCAGAGAGATAGAATGGGGCAGTATGAACTGAGTATTGCGTATTTGAGATACTCGCAGCTTCTCAATAAGGACCTAGCTCATTGGAGTTAGTTAATTAACCGAAATTAAATTTAAAATCTGAACTCCGCTGTGGTAGAATTGAATCCGATCCGAAGTTAAGACGGAACCTCAGCAACTTCCTAATAAAATGGCAACTGGCGTACAGTATAATGGGACATCGCCGTATAGAACTCAGCAACATTGCTCCGTGTACGGGGACTCGCATTGAGGCTTCGCTCAGACTACCGACTATTCTGACATAACATGTCTCTAGCTCTCCCAACTCCTGGAACAAAATATGTGTCGTGATACATGTAACCATGTGACGACCACTTCATAATTCATAATCGTCTGATTGTGTAACAGTTGTCATTATATAACCCACTGAGCTGGCGAAGCGTTCTTCCTCTTCAAGAGCTTCATTTTAACAAATGCAATATTTTCAAAATAATTTTACTGCCCACATCACGTGCATTTCCCTTGGAAAGAAATTATCTAATTTAAGAATACTTTATATAGTAAGCGATATAGTGGTCAGAGTTCCTGGCTACAGATACAGAGGTCCCGGGTTCGATTTCCGAAATTACCAGATTTTCTGAGAAGTAGTGGGTCTGAAACGGGGTCAACTCAGCCTCGTCAGGATAATTGAGGAGTTACTTGAATAGAAGAATAGCGGCTTCGGTCTAGAAAACCCAAAATTAACGGCCGTGGGAATTTGTTGCGCTGAACACGCCACACCCTCTATCCGCTAAAGTTGACACTAACTCCGCCGACAAGCAGCGTTCTCTCGGTCGGTATAGTTCGCTTGCGGTCTAAAGCCACGGTGTTTTGTTTTTGTTTTATATAGTAGGCTATGGTCGTCTGTACACTGAAGCAGTGTACTGACCTCCGTAATAAGAATATTTATTAGTTTTATATTTCATTCAAAGTACGACTACCTACTTTCACAGTTTCTCTATTAAGTAGTCCAAAATATCTCTTGTGGGTTATTAAAATCTTTTCAATACATGAAGGAAAAATCTAATGAGATTTGATGACATTATTGAGATAAAGTCGGTAGTAGAATTTTAAAGAGAGAAATGTTCCCCATCCTGGTAGGGACTTAAAGAAGGGCAGCTTAACGTGTTTAAGTTCTGAATCTAATTTTAGTCCATCACGAAGCACGAATGTTGGGAGAGGGGGAGAGAGGAGTAGGGTGGAAAGAGAGTAAAAATTAAATTCCCCTCACAGAATTGAACATAAACGCAAGGAATAAGGCAGAAAGGAGTAGAGAAACGACTTTGACCCCCCCCNCCAATCTTACACAAGAAGGGAATTCTAGGAGCGTGGCATGAAGGCGCACGTAGGTCTGTATACAGGACTCTTTTTGTACTGCAAAAGTGAAGTTTGTTTATACCGTCCTCTTATACAAAGTATCCCAGGAGGAAAGGTCAATATTCTGGGAGGTCATACTATCGGTCATTCTAAGCAAAAAACTTTGTATGTACATGTGTCCTATTCCTAACAGTTTCCGAGATAAGAGTTATTTAACTGTAAAAAAGAAGGTAAAGATGTCCGTTTATCAGGCCGTGGAGACCCATAGTGTTGTGAGACGTCAAGGCTCCCACATTTTCTAAACAATCAGGTCACAGATGGCAGTAAGAATGTCAGCCTTACGCGCCGGCCGCTCGTTACCTCCCTGAAGTTTCCTGGTGCTCATTTCTATTAGAGGCTGAGTCGACCTCAGTGTCATGGTAATGCTGGAAGGGTTAGGTGAGGGTAAAAGGTGAAGGTATCCCTGTATCAGGCCTCGGAGGCCCATTCGGTTGTGAGACTTTGAGGATCCCACATTATCTAGACAGTCGGATCAAAGATAGCGGTATGGTCAATTGAAAAATCCAGTATCCTTCCAACTTGTAACATAGTGCATATTACATACTGTTTCCAGTACCGGTATTTATTGTTCAAGTGAGAAAGTTGGGGCGGAGAACCTAGCATAACAAATATTCGAAAATTCCACTGTCAACATCAGTGCACTTTGCAACTCGTGTGAGGACATGGCGTACTGCTCGCCTGAGTGCATCTTGATGTTCCTTTATGCGGGCCACTACATCCGTAATTTTATCTTGGAAATTTTTTGAAATAGGACACACATAAATTACACGTTTTTGCTTAGAATGACCTCCCAGAATATTGACCTTTCTTCCTGTGATATACTGTATATCGAATGTCTAATACAGTCGTTCTTTTACGAGTTTCTAAGGAAGGCTACTCAATCGGCACGATTTTAATGACCAAGTGCGTCGGTCAATCCGCTGGTTTAATTATATAACCAGAATTATGGACACTAATGACCGGCATTGAAGAAACTCTGTGAGAACCACATATCCTTGTGGTAGCCTCGCCCTCTTGAGACTTAAATGCCAAACTCTCGGTACCACAAATTAGGGAGGCGACAAAATTAGCGTAGTTTTATGTAAACCATGGTCCCGGAAAGCTGCGTATAAAGAGATTCTTAGTGGAACAATGAGAAGCTCCATAATCCATATTATTCACAAGATATTATCGGAGACATTAACTCAAGAAGGATTTGATGGACGGAAAATGTAATGTAAATGAAGTAGATTAGAAATGTATAGAGAAGAGAATTCAGAAAAACGATAAAAGTGAACCCCTGTAGTGTAGTATACAAATAGTTATTCTTTATTAATTTATAGTTTATCTTACTACGCTGCCAGTGACAGATTATGTCGGGTTGAATTTTGGGATGATAGGTGAATGATTAATTATAAAGAATGTGGAATATTGAGGTCGTGGGCTAATCTGAAGCATTAGGCCGACGTTTTCGTAGAAGGAAAAGCGAAACCACGAAAACCTCAGTCAAAGTTGCTGATTTCCAGCCAAGATTTAAATCCGAGGCTTTCGATACAGCAGTGCTATCCACTCGGCCGCAATCATCTGTGTATCTAGTGTTGACTAACTCTATATTCGTGAACAGACTATATAACTGCATGTCCGCAAGAAATAGAACACCCTCTAGGTAAAATGCCACTCCATTGAAACTCCTTGCGAATGTGATTTATTACAAAAAAACAAACTCCTTTACCTGTAGTCCGCAAGGGAACTATACCGACCTAGCGACCGCCGATTGTCAGCGAAGTTAGTGCCAACTTTAGCTGATAGAGGGTGTCACGTGGTCAACGCAACGGATCCCCCAAAGCCGTTAATCTCGGTTTTCTAGACCTGAGCCACTAGTTTCTTCAAATAGCTCCTCAATTATCCTCACGAGGCTGAGTTGACCCCGTTTCAGACCCACTGCTCCTCAGAAAATCTGGTAGCGCCGGGAATCGAATCCAGGGCCCTCTGGATCTGTAGCCAGGAACTCTGACCACTAGACCACATTAAAGTAAAGTAAGTTAGGGTCGGAATTCTCCAATCTGTGAGTAAACCTTTCTAAAGCTTTATCCCTTAGAATGAAATTGTAGTAGCGTACTGCAGCCACTCTTGCACAGAGGAAGGACTGCAGATAAGAGCACATGATTTTACAAGTAATTCCGTCTCGCTGTAATTCGAAGTAGCAATTCGAGGCTGTGCATTTTAATAGTCCGTGGCTTATTCCGTTGTACCTTCCCCCCCCCCTTTTCGAGCTACTCAGATATTTTCCTCTTTCTCTAGATTCGCGCATTTCCGAAGGAAACTAGAAGAGCCTAGAGAGGTAGTGCCAAGGCGTGACAGTGATTCCCCTTTTCATATGGTTATGCCAATCGCAAGCAGGGAATTGTAGGAAGATGTTTCTTGGAATTGTTGGTTGTTTCATTTCTATACTTCCTCATTTCTTTCCTTTTATTTCTTTCTTGATTTCTTCCCTCTTTTACTTCTCTGCTCTACAGCTCGGTTCCAGATATTTTCGACGATTTTATCACGACAAATGATATGAATTCTTGACGACGATATCAAATCAAAACCTGATTCAGGAGGAAATTAAGAGGAGACCGAACTCGGGTAATGCTTGCTACCATTCAGTCCAGAACCTTTTGTCTTCTCATCTGCTGTCCAAAAACATAAAAATTAGAATATACAAAACTATAATTTTGCCTGTGGTTCTGTATGTATGTGAAAATTGGTCTATTCTTGACCTTGGCACTAGACAGAGGTGAGTTGTCAGCTTTACCCCGGTGAGAGAGTCCCGGTACCCACTGGATAGGAGACTGGGTGTGCCCCAGAGCCGATCTGGTTGACGTTAAGGAGAGAAAAATATCTCGCCCCTACCGGGAAATCAGTTCCGATCGTCCAGTTCATAGTTCGTCCCTGTACTAACTGCACTGTCCCAGCTCAGGACAATTGCAGTTGGTTTGTACTTAGCAGAATTCGAAGCGAAAGTGTGTATCCTCATGCAGCGCGCTTCTGTCTGCGCTTTCATCTGCAAAACGTTCCTTTCAAAACGGATGGCGGATACAGGGTCACAGAGCATTTCCAGCAGCTTAGCTTTGCTGTTATATTTAAAAGATTTAATGCCTTCAGAAACATTCATAGCAGAACCACGCAGTTTCCAGCACACTTCAATAAAGATAAGTGAAAAACAGGTTCGCTTCCTAATTTGCGTATTCATGTGCTTGTCGCATTCATTGGATTGTAATTTTATTCTTTTCGCTCTTCTTTTGCCTTCGTAAACACTGTTTCATTTTCTTTTCATGTCTCTCCTTTCTCTCGTCTTACCATTAAGCTACCCATTCAGTACACCCCACACAATTCTTGTTGCAGTGCTGCCTAATACTTATTTTCTTCTAATTTGAAATCACTCCACTGATTTCAGCAACAATTGAAAGCAGGACACAATGCAACAATCTTGTTAGACGTTTCAATTTGCTTTTAAGCGTTCATTGCCAAATACACAAGTATTGAATTGTGGTAAGAATATGTAAGTAAAAGTAAATATTAATCTATTCAAATTTTTTATATTGTAAACAATTTAAAACATCTAACTACAAATTTTATGCGCAACATCTGCGCTAAATTTTATGCAGTGAATTTCATAACATCACTTTCATAAAACTTGAATTCGAAGATTATCAGTTTTCTTTGATATGACTAAACATTGTGTTTCCCGTGTCATATTATACATTTCCACTCTGGTTAAGGATTAATGCGTTAAAAAGTAATGCGTGACTAATAATATCAATTGTGTCCTACACTCCTTCGTAGTTGTATTAAAGCTTCAGACGCAGTTTAAAACTCCTGTCTGGGGTTTTCAGCCCAAAACACCCCACTAGGCTAATTCCATGAAATTGTTGACGAAGGAATTAATTTCGCGATAACTAGTCTGAAGTGAATTCGAGAGGTACAAGTAGTTAGGATCCCTGCCAAGTGCGGCGTCCTTGTTCATGACCCTCATACTTGGCACCTCCATGACGGATCGTCGCAAATTACTGGTTAATAGTCCATTTTCTTGTATTCAGGAGATTACAGATTCGAAATTCAGCTGGGAAGCTGGATGTATAGACTTAGGTCTCCACAATAGAGTTTCTGTGATCCCAAGAAAAATGCTGGCAAATTATCCTGAAATGTTCATGAGCGTATCCTACCACATTATTTCAAACCATCCTTTATAATCAATGTATACTTTTTCATCGGTTGACAAATTTTCATTAAATACACATGAAACAAACATCAGTTCACCATATTAACACTCGCTTCAACTGCCGTTTATCTCGCATCAAAATTCACAACATCCAAGACGTTAGTTGATTAATACGAAACTGTGGAAAATGAAAGTACTGTGGGTTACGCGCGATTATGCAAAACGAATTATTCAAGACTGGGCAGATAAATGACTGCAGCGTGTACCGAGAATGAGTTGTTATATTGTCCCTGAAAGAATTTTCCAATTTGACCACATAAAACAGTAAAACTACCCCTACAACAGGCCGTGAAGGCCCATAGGTTCGTGAGACGTCGAGGCTTCCACATTTTGTCTAGACAATCGGCTCACAGATGACGGTAAGTTTGACAGCCTTACGCGCCAGCCGCCCCTCACCCACCAGGAAGATTCCTGGTACTCATTTCTGACAGAGACTGAGTCGACCCCAGGGCCGTAGTGCGGCTCGAAGAATTAGGTAAATTGAAAAAATCCACCTCTTCGGGACCCGGACCCGCGACCTTTCGGCTTGTAGCATAGTGCCTCAAACAACTACGCTAACGCGAGCACGCAATTTGAAAACACAAAAATAAAGGTAAAGTTGTCGCTGTGCTTAACTGATTAAGCACTATTCTATGAAGGCGCCTGGGGGAGTGGGTGTATAGATCCACATATTCTTGATCTCTGCACTAGTTGGAGGTGAGTGGTCAGCTTCATGCCCCTGACGCGTTACCTCGGGGAAAGAGGCCCGGTACCCACTGGATAGGATATTGATTGGACCCCAAAACCTGTCTGAACCACCTGGAGAGGAGAAAATTCTTGCCCCCCCCCTGGACTCGAACTGCAATCCCTCGGTCATCCATCCCGTAGCCAGTCACTATACCGTCTACGCTATCACATCGTAAATTTGAACACACAGGGAAGTAAGGAAGGTGAAATTTGGAATATGTACAAGTATCTAACGATACTTAGAATGACCACAACATCTGTAATTAAGAATTTTGTAATGCGGCAGTTGATGTAATATTGACCTGTGATTCAGTTACATTTAAGACACTCGAAACTGTTTTTTCTTTTCTTTTCTTTGGGTTAGCCCAACCGTAATACTTCCCTTTATTGTCTGGGAATTATGTATTTAGGATCCTACTTCCGTACTGGCTATTCTAAGAGATTCTCCTGCTCTCTCCTCATCAGTGAGTCACAAGATATGTCGGAGTAATATATGAAATTGAGCTACAAGTTTCGTCCCATGCTCTTCATAATGTGTCTTTGTACGGTGAATAAACTCATAACCTGACATGTAATCGCAAGCTCATAAAGCGACTTCGCTTAACTCCAGACTAAATAGTGAAGTTTAATAATGAAAGGAAAGCTGCCTATCCAACTTCCTGCATCAGAACATTTTATACACAAGTCGATGTGTTAGTTGATGCTGGCATAGTAATTACTGTCTGCAGCCTTGACTGGCTCTGTGTTCTATTGGTCAGAGTTCCTGGCTACAGATCCAGAGGCCCCGGGTTCGATTCCCGGCGCTATAAGATTTTTTTAGAAGTAGTGGGTCCACTCAATCTCGTGAGGATAATTGAGGCGCTATTTAAAGGAAATGGCGGCTCCGGTCTAGTAAACCGAAATTAACGGCCATGAGGATCCGTTGCGGTGACCACGTGACACCCTCTATCCGCAGAAATTGGCACTAACTTCGCCGACAAGCAGAGGTCGCTCGGTCGGTATAGTTCGCTTGCGGACTACAGTCCACGGAGTTTTTTTTTTTTAGTTTTTTGTAGTCTTGATCCCGTTTGAACATTAACTGGAATTTATTTTGTAAAATATGAAACCAGGCAGTTCAGTCAAACTTCAGTTCTTCCTTATTCCCATACAGGAAACCAATATCTTTCTCCATCCTCTTCCTACCGTCTCCTTCCCACACACTCTTCACCTCATTTTACCTTTCGCTTTTTCGTCCTGTCTCCTCCAAATTGCAGATTCAACATTGTCAGAACTGTGGCCCACAGTGGCACAGATCCTACCAACACGGAAATGTGTCTGGACGGCCTGATTATCACGAATATTCTTCATCAGGCATGTACGAGCATACTCTGGATGGCTTCCATAACAAAATGGTGAATAAAATCGAAGAAAAATAGTAGAATTTCCAGTTCTATATCAGTGGCGAGCGGAAACCCAAATTTGTTACTGTTTCGAACATAGGACAATGGGTGATCCTTGCCTGGTAGTTGTGAGGAGGGCCTAAAACCAGTGACGATGAGAGAGGCCTTTAGCATATTATGATACACTAAAATGGGACTGGGACTTCGATGAATAACTTTGCGCGACCTAGGGTGGACGAAACGCATTTGAATAAATGCCATGCCCTTTTAACCGTGACCATTGATGGAAAGCTAGTTTTTAGCATAGTGAGATCAAATTTATTTGTCTCCCCTGTAGTATTTGGTGTGTATAATTGTACACCTCTCAAAATTTCTAGAACTAGCACAATTTATTCGTGTCAGCTATCGGAGAATATAGTGACTGCTGAAGTGCCTGCACTTTACTGGCATGGTGATTTAAATTACTTGATAGGCTTGTTAAGAATTATTATTATTATTTTTTTTAAGATAAAATCCAGGACATTGTGATGGGACATCCAACACGCATCGGAGCGAAAAGCAACGCATACTAAGTCTTGATAGGAAAGCCTAAGGAAAGAAATCGCTTGGAAGGCGTAGCTAAGGATGAGAGGGTAATAATAAAATGGATCGTAAAATACTGGGATGAGAGTGTGTACACTGGATTTATCTGCACAAGAATGGAGGTTAGTAGTTGACTGATTTGAAGATCTTGACTAACTGAGCAATGGTAGCTTCTTAAAAACGAGGTTGCAGTTTCGTTCAATCAGTGAGCAGCAGTAGGTGGTTAAAATGATGCAATCAGGCAACCAGCGGTCTCATTTCGAATAAGAATCATAGGAATTCCATTTACAGTTCATTAAATTGAGGTTCAATAGGCTGTGAAGCGTGTTAAGGAAGAGTCTTACCTGTTTCGTGACGGAGTCGATAAGCCTGACGTAAATATCTTGCTCTTGGCGCACTCCTGAAACAAAGAACCAGCCAATTCAGTGCCGAGAGATCAGCCATGTCAATGAATTCTGTAGTCTAAAATGGGCATGTATACGTATACATATACATACATAAATGCGTAACGCCACCTGCAAAGCTGCAGGCCTATAATCTAAGGCATGACGCCGTGTAGTCCGGTGAAAGTCAAGTTTTGGAGGAACATATCTCGTAATGCATGCACCATGCTGGTTTCTTTCTTGGCTTAATCTTCAATCCTGAAACTGAAGATCACATGTTCCTCCGAAACGTCTGTTGACTTCCCTCGGGCTACACTGCAATATATCCCAGAAAGTAGAAAACTTTTTCAAAATATACATATTCAGAAAATCGGAATTGAAAAATTAAATAGCGTCATATCTGCTTCATTCACTCACTCACGGAGCTGAACCCTTCTAGAGGAGCTGCAAATTGCGCAGCTACTCAAAAACTTCTTAGTATCTTATGGAACCCGAAGGTTCATTACCGTGTTCGCAAGAGCCCCACACTGGTCCCTATTCTAAGTCAAATCAATCCAATCTATACCACCCCAAACTATCTCTCCAAGATCCTTTTTAATATTGCCACCACCTACGCCTTGGTCTTCCTAGTGCTCTCTTTCCTTCTGGCTTTCCCACCAAAATCTTATATGCATTCATATTGTCCCCCATTCGTGCTACATACCCTGTTCATCATATCCTTGACTTGATCATTCTACAGAGAATTACTGGAGTTTTGGACTTTTCCATCGTCCGGAAAAGTCCAAAACCCCAGTAATTCTGTATGTCATCCACCATTGTAAAAACCCTTTAGAATCTACTTGATCATTCTAATTATACTTGGAGAAGAGTACAAGTTGTGAAGCTCCTCATTATGCAGCTTTCTCCAACATCCCTTCACCTTATTTCTCTTCGATCCAAATATTCTCCTAGCACCTTGTTCTCAAACACCTTCAGTCTATGTTCCTCCCTTAATGTCAGAGACTAAGATTCACACCCATACATAACCACAGGTAAAATTATAGTTTTGACCACTTCTGTGTTCTAGTGTTCAGAGCTCCTGGCTACAGATCCAGAGGTCCGGGTTCGATTCCCGGCGCTATCAGATTTTCTGAGAAGTAGTGAGTCTGGAACGGGGTCCACACAGCCTCGTGAGGATAATTGAGGAGCTGTTTCAAGGAAATAGAAACCCGAGATTAACGGCCGTGGGGATTCGTTGCGCTGACCACGCGACACCCTCTATCCGCTAAAATTGGCACTAACTTCGCCGACAAGCGGCGGTCGCTATGTCGGTATAGTTCGCTTACAGACTCAAGCCACTGGGTTTGTTTTTTATTGTTTGGTATATTTTAATTTTTATGTTTTTGTGCAGCAGACATGAAGTAAGTAATTGGAATTCCCACCGCGGCGACCCGGTTTCGATCCCGGGTCTGGTCAAGTGAGATTTGTGGTGGTCAAAGTGGCTCTGGGGCAGGTTTTCTCCGAGTACTTCGGTTTCCCCTGCCAATCTTCATTCCACCAATTGCTCATAATCACCCTCACCTATCATCTTGGGCAGGTACAATAGGCCAGAAATGGCCGCAGTACAAGGGACTTAGTCCCAACCCACTAGCAATAAAAAAGGAAAAGGAATTTGAAATTGCAGTGAAAGACATCAGTGCTGTCTCAGTAGACGACTGATTCGGAATGTACAGCGACTTCCCTTGCAACAAGCCCATCGAGACTCCTCGGTATCCGCTACAGCGAGAGATTGTATATACAACAAAGTGGGCCATGCCATTTTTTAGTCTCCTTGGAGACCATTTGCCGGATTATTTTATTAGAAATAAGGAGCAGAGGAGAAAGTGGCGGAGGGGATGGGGTTCTCGAGGGACTCGGCGCGCTGCAAATGAGATAAATAGCGAGACGACGCTCCAAGTCACGGCAAAAGAGGTGTTGAGCGGGAGGTATAAGGAAGAGAACTCAAGGTGCTAAAGACGTGAGATGATACAACTGTTTGTTACGGCAACGAGGGAGTGTGGTATCTAGTGCAGATTTTTCTGATAGCGAGGACACCTTCGCTTCTTTGAGGCTTATGCATTTCACTCAAACTCGCCCCTTGAGGAAACCGTCTATAAAATTACCGTTTTAATTTATATACACCTGTGTCTGACACTAAAAGCGTGAGGTAACGGTACATTTACCATACTTATAAATACAAGTTTATGAGCAGAAAGCTGGAGAATATTTCACAATAGATTTATATAGTAATTGCTTGTCACCGAATATTATTAAGGTGATCAAGTTAAGGCGGATTATAAGTACAGAACGTGTAGCACGTATAGGTGAGATATAAAATGAACACAAATTTTAAGTCAAGAAACCTGCCGAGGAGAGTCTACGAGAAAGAACAAACAATATTTTACCAAAAATGGTAAACCGACTGACCGACCGAGCGACCGAGCGACCGCCGCTTGTCGGCGAAATTAGTGCCAACTTTAGCGGATAGGGGGTGTCGCGTGGTCAGCGCAACGAATCCCCACTATTGTGAATTTGGGTTTTCTAGACCGGAGCCGCTATTTCCTTGAAATAGCTCCTCAATTATCATAACGAGGCTGAGTGGACCCCGTTCCAGACCCACAACCTCTCAGAAAAAATTTGGTAGAGCCTGGAATCGAACCCGGACCTGTGGATCTGTAGCCAGGAACTCTGACCACTATACCACAGAGGCGGTCGGTACATTTCGCTTGCGGACCAAAACCTCGGAGTTCTTTTTGTTTTGTTTATAAGTGACTCAGGATAAGGCCGTGTAGATGGATCTTGTGATAGTAATAAAGCTTTGGGTTTCATAGAGAGCTGATATTTTTTTAACTGCTGAGTGAGTGTCATCTTCTAAGAATCAGTCTTCCCCATGACGTCAGTTATACATTTCTTTGTATTCCATTAGAACTTTTGAGAACAAGCTAAGTGTTTTTAGCTTAATCCTGGTGTGTATAATTAGTAACACATATCTCTCGCTCCACACTTCCAGTGTGTGTTGATTGCTTCTGGCAACCATTACCCAAAATGTCCGGCTACTATCAGCATTGGGCATAATTCCTTTTTCTTGCAGTCAAACACTAAGCGATCCTCGTCAGGCAAACCACTCAGAGCGATCTGCTACATATCTCTTCCATAGTTCCTAATTACTAGATAGACAAGCGGATGGACAGACGGACGAAGCGAAGTACTCTTCCTCCTTTACGAATGAAACATCCTTAATGGCACATGTCTGTAGTGAGCTGTGTGGGCTGTTACTATTGTGTTATAATAATAAATTTATAAGAAGCTTTGCGAAATCATACCAATGTCACATTTACAGCATTTAATGTGTTTCTAATTCAGAAACATGCGTCATTTCCGTATTGTTTTACGAATATTATCATTGAGATATAAGCAAGTGCTTATTATATGGTGCGTGCATGTGTGTATGTGTTTGTATGTGTGTGTGTGTGTATGTGTGGAGTTCAGAATGATGACAGAAAAAATATGCGGAAGTTGCATTCCAAATTAAAATATATGCCTAGGCATACAAAACGAAAGAAATAAAACACCGTGTCCTGTAGTCTGTAAGCGAACTATGCCGACCGAGAGACTGCCGCTTGTCGGCGAAGTTAGTGCCACCTTTAGCGGATACAGCGTGTCACGTGGTCAGCACACCGGATCCCCACGGTCGTTAATCTCGGTTTTGTAGATCGGAGCTGCTATTTCCTTGAAATAACTCCTCAGTTACCCTCACGAGGCTGAGTGGAACTCGTTCCAGACCCACTACTTCTCAGAAAATCTGGTAGCGCCGAGAATCGCACCCGGAACCTCTGGATCTGTAGCCAGTTACTCTGACCACTAGACCATAGAGCCGGTCTATGAGCATACACATACTCTTCAAATATGTTCTTCCGAATATTCTTTGCCACAATAACGCCGATGTTCATGGCACTGTGCCGTGAAGACAGATGGAGAAGTGAAGGCATAGCTTTACTATTCTTGACCTCGTCACTGTCGCTTTAACTTCTGTATCCATTAGGAGGTTGGGTGGGTTCTGGAGCCGGCCTGGACACTGTGTAGTAGAAAGATACTTTTGCCCCAACCAGGAATCCAATCCCGGCTCTTAGCCTGTCGGTATACCAACTGAGCTAGTAACAATAATTCTAGTGATACAGAGGAAGTGTCCTTCTACGAAGATTGAAGATATGTGAGATGTGTAAGCCGAAAGAAGTAAAACGCAGCGAAATACATCTCTTCCAGTTCGTTGGCTCGTCCGGTAATGTTATATTCATAATAATGCTAAGAAGATTTGTTCCCCCCACACCACACATTTTAATCTATTTAGTTACATAATAAGAGACTGCGGTGCCACTACATATATATATATTGCACGACGTTTCCGGTGCTGCAGCTTTCGAAAGGATATTTCTCATGTATGCACAAGAATGTCAGCCAGTGTAAGCGAGCAGGGACTCCCATAACAATGATCTTGTGCAAACAAGGAGAATTCTACCGCTGTTTTCGAATTTTTCCTCAGATCTGGTACCAGTCTTGCACAGACCCCCACGGGGGTCCCTTCTCTAATCAACTCCTTCTCATGTCATATTCCGGTTCTCTGTTTAAACTCCTGACATGAGCTCTTCGCATGTGGATCCCCGAGGTACGCAGTTGCTATATCTACCTATGCAAACGAGTGCTGTCCTCTTGTGACATTCTTTTTCTCTTCTGTGAACGTATTTCATTTCATTTGTTGGAGAAACTCAAGCAGTTGACTTAGGGAGTAACTCACATATTTGTTAATTTAAAATATGGTCAGTGTATTACAGTTCCATCCATCCATCAGTCCTATTAACGGTTCCATTTTACCGTGCATATATTCAGCTCAGAAATAAGCAGATGAACTTATTCCTCTATAGAGACACTCAGTTCCTGTTCTGCCGTTTGTCATTATCTCCATGACTCCAGACTTCCAGCCGTTTTTGTATTCTGTTTTAGCCAAGAAATCATCCGTCCGCCCATCGACTCCCACTTATCAGTGGACCAATTCATCGGTCAGTTAATTATTCATTGAATTCATCCACCCATTCTCCCCACCTCTCTTCAGTGTCCACTCACTTTGTAAATTAATCCATTCTCTCATCCATCCATTTAGCCAAACCATTAGCTGACTATGTTTTTGTACATTCACAAACACACACACTCGCAAATGTATATTGGGGCGAGGATCCAACTATCTGTTAAAAAAGTAAAGCTATCCCTGTAACGGGCCGTGAAGGTCCATAGGGTTGTGAGACGTTGAGGCTTTCTACACAATCGGCTCACAGATGGCGGTGAGGTTGTCAGCCTTACGCGCCGACTGCCTTCACCCTCAGGAAGATTCCTGGTACTCATTTCTGTTAGAGGCTGAGTCGACCCAAGGGCCATAATGCGGCTGGAAGGATTAGGTCAATTGAAAAATCCAATAATCTCATCGGGAATCGAACATGCGACATTCAGGCTTGTAACATTAGTGCCTCAACCAACTACGATTATTCGAATTCGTGAACCGAATAATCACTCATTCCATTTGTTGAAGAAGTTCGCCTAGTGCACCAAATATGATTTAGTAAAATTATTATGAGCGGTGAAATGGAATATTTGTTCAGTTATCCTCTCGATCTCTCACCAGTTCCACACAACCCATAGAGACGTCAGGAAGAGATTGCGCCTACTTTCTTTTTCTTCCTTGGCACTACAGCCCCAGTGGTCCTAGGCCTACCTCCATGAACTTCTCCGTTCACTTCGGTTTTTCTAGATCTTTCACATTCGGTAGGACTCCTTTGGCGGGTGATCAGCTCGTCGCAAGGCCTCTACCTACGAGTATACACAAACACAGAAAAACGCACACACACAAACTAAACATCCATGCCCTGAATGGGATTCAAACCCACGATGCCGGTTTCCAAGCGAGCGAAGATAATAAATGCCTTAGACCGCTCGGCTGCCGTGACCGGCCCCTACCTTCTTTATAACTCTATATATATATAATTGTCTAAGATCTGAGGACCATGCATATGCAGCTATGAAGAGCTATGTCTCCTAAGGTGGGACGTTGTGTAGTCTAGCAGATGTTTAACGACGTTGCACAGAAACGTGCTGTCTCCTTCTTCAGAGTAGACTCCCCTTGTTTCTCTCTGCATATTTTGCATGGCATACTCTTCGGCCCTGAAGATAGGGGCAGCAGAACAGTATATCCGTAAACTTCTGCCAGAACGTACGTGAATGATGTCACATTCCAGAAGATAGTAATTTTAATTGTATGAAAGTTCTAAAGAAGTGATTGGATTGGAAACTTTGCCAGCACCCTAAGTACCCTGGCTTCAGATGTGTGGGGTTCCGAGAATGCCGCAGTAATGACTACAAGGACTGAAACAGAATAAAACCAATCTCTTCTTCATCGACGTCATTGTTAATTCTCTCGTTTCGTTCCATATAAATATCCGCGGAAATTTATAGAACGGCATTATATACTCAGTCCATTATCAATATTACTGTCATTATTTTCTCTATGGCTATGCTCCAATTATCAAATACAATCATCTGTATTTACCTAAGAAATATCTAAAGGGAATTGCGCCTTCAAGTATCCCATTTTTCCTAATCTGTTTAGAATAAAAATAGTAGTTGATTTATTTAAATAATTTTCCTAGGGAGTAAAGCGCGGCCGGCGCGTAGGGCTGACAATCTTACCGCCATCTTTGAGCCGATTGTCTAGATAATGTGGGACCCTCAACATCTCACAACCCTATGGGCCTTCACGGCCTCTTAAAAGAATAGCTTTACATTTTACTTTTTATTTTCCTGATAAAATTTATTTTGAAAAGAACCTTCCGGGTTTCAACGAACTATATGCATCTTACGAAGCCCCTCGCACTTCAGGTCCAAACTCGCCTTCAGTTGATGCGCCCTGCTTTTACGAACGAGGCAGTGCTCACCGAGTCATTACGGTACAACCAGCAGTTTTAAAGGAAAAGTCAGTATCGCGTATGTTGATACTTAAATTGTCACAATGATATTGGTTCATGTGGTCTTTCGGGTTATGTACCATGTAGTCTCGTAGGTAGGTACCAACATTTTGGTAGAGCATGCCGGGTCCATCATCACGGAGGAAGAAGGTTACAACCTAGCTATCTGGATCGAGCGATAACATGTCTGACTTGCATTTTGGAGGTCCCAGTTCGAATTCGGTAGGGACACAGACTATCCTGATTGAGGTTTCTCGTAGTCTTCCCCAGTTCCTCTAGGCGAATACCTGCATAGTACCTTCATTTAGGCTACGAATATTTCCTTCATCCAATTCCATTCAATATTCTCTATTATCTCTCAGTGTCGTTAAACTAACTTCAGAGAAACGAATAAGAAAGTTATGTTAGCTTATATATGTCCCGCATTTAGGTTTTAATTTGCTTCATGAGTTGATAATAGTGAATAATCGGAGAGAAAATCATAAATAACAGCAAATATAACCCTTTGAATATGTAACGACAATCTATGAACTTCAGAATTTATTTATAACGAACTAGATGTGAAAATTAACGTTGAATTAAGTAAATAAATAAATGGTCTTAGAATATTTGAAACTACACAGCTACTATTCTCGTACTAAATAAGACAAAGTGAGGGAAATTTCGAACATCTCAGTAGTGTGATAGGTGTGCTGGTCGAGATTATCTACAGAACCATTATTAACTAGCTTTAAACCACTGTCAGAGCGGAAGTGAAGTGACAAATATTTATAACAGCAGCAGATATCATTATCAGTAAATATATTGTAACGCACAGACTCACTGCTAGGCAACGGTTCGATAAACATTTTCCAGCGAAGACAGATTCTTGGTAAATAGCCCATTGTTAGGTATTGCTTACAACAATACGCGACAATAGTAGACATCAATTGCTAGGCAATGGAGATGTTTTCTTTGGAGTCCGCCCCGAAGCTATAGAAAAGTGAGTGACTCTGGTTCCAGAAGTCGTGGAGTAGTGGGTTAGTGTAGTGTGGTGAGAAGTCGAGTGTGTCCAGCCGAAGATAGTGATTTGTGAAATGTATCAATATGTATAAATGTCCAATAAATTCGATCATCAAATCCAAACCCCGTTTTATAAGTCACGCAAACCCTTAATACGTGACAATATGTAATAGAATGAAGTTTTTATTTGTTGTCGTGTAAGACAACCTCGACAGCAAAATGCTCAACTTATGACGTAAGAAAGATATGTGACTGTGGTACAAATTTCAGAGCATTATGACACAAATCAGGAGGAAGACAGAACTAAACTCTGGCGGGTGAAATAACAATCCTGCTGTCTCAGGACTTGTAACAGAAATGTTGTTGAATTGAGACTAGAGGTCACGTGTCAGAATTGGTCGCTACTGCTGAGTGTCAAATGGCGGATTGTCATCTCCATTGTGATTGGTTGCTAGCTATGTTTCTTTCGATGTCAGCTGCCGCTTCCGGTTGTATAATTTGAGTTTGTATTCCGGAAATGCTCTTGGCAACTTTGCGCCAGGAACATATGATGTGAAGAAAATACAGTAGATACTGAAAATCAGAAAATTGGACTCAAACCTAGAATCCATCGATACGAAACACTGGAAGGAGAATAAACATTACTGGCGCGTAAAGAATTCGTATAAATAAGAGAGTTTTTCTGACCTAGCCATGGATATGAAATCAGATAATGCGAGATGAAAGCTTAGTCTTAGACAAGAATCGAGAAAGACAATTAGCAAATGCAAGTACTGTAATTCTGTATAAAGTTAGTCTAAGTTGGGAACGGTATGTCATAATATTTGTCGGTTTGTTCCGTGTAATTTCCATGAAAATCGAAAGCAAAATCTGTATCGGGTACTTATGGATAGAAGAAGATGACATCAAGAAAACGACAGTGTTTCAGGCCATAATTGGAGTCAAGAAATTTGGCTAAAAATTATCATTGCACTATTGTTGCTATTATTATCGATTGAACTTACTGATTCTCCTTTCATAAGCTGCCTTAGATTCCCTTTGTGTGTGTGTGTTTGCTTGATTCAGTATTTGCTCGTGCTTATTTCCTAATTGGCCTTAGGCCTGTTGTGAGGAATAAGAAATACATACAGAATTCTGTTTCAGGTTTCTCTTGGAAAAGCCATTACTTGTAAGACTGACTGAAATCTGAAATTTATTTAAATAATATTTCAGAATTCGGTTCCTGTCTCACAGAAAGCACATCGCATCCGCATTACTATAACCAACAGCTTAATGCTGTTTATGTAAATAATCACTATTTACTCTGAAAATCACTAAACACATAAGTATCCTAAAGGTTGTGGGCATATTTCGGAAATTATTTAAATATTAAACTAGATGAAGTGTGTAATAACCACAGTACTTTTAGCGGGTAGTGTGTGTTTTAGGGAGATTGTTCTGATGTGTCGTGGATGGAATTACCTCAGTATAACATTGTTACATTAGACCTATTGCTAGGCAACAGCTAGGTAAACAAGTTCCCTCATGAAGGCAGGTTCTTGGTAAACAGTCCTTTGCTATGTTATGCAAAAATTCTGGCATAAGAAGTGTTTTCAGTATGGTCCGCGCCATGCCCAGTGCTAAGCGACAGAATTGTAAACACGTCTATAGTAAAAGAAACTCCGTGATTTCAGTCCGCAAGGGAACCATACCGACCGAGACACCGCCGCTTGTCGGCGAAGTTTAGTGCCAACTTTTGCGGATAGAGAGTGTCGCATGGTCAGCGCAACGAATCCCCACTGCCGTTAAATTCGGTGTTCTAGACCGGAGCCGTTATTTTCTTGAAATATCTCCTCAATTATCATTAAGAGGCTGAGTGAACCCAGTTCCAGACCCACAGTAATAGGTATTTTACATGGAGGTCCGTGCCGAAGGTTTATAGGAGACAGTGCAAGTCGTTTGCAGTCATAGCTGAGAAACCATAAGTCAAAGACAAGAAACCGTCATGGAAAGGAGTTATGAGGACTCAGCTGTAAAGTGTTAACAGACACTGAAGACTTCCTGTGCTATAGTTACAGTAATCTTGAGTGTGTATGAACTAATTGTAGGTACCACTAACGAGGAGTCCAGAATAGTTTTACTTTAGTTCCGAGGTTCCAGAGTGATTGAAGACGAAATAGCAAGACGACTCATAGTGATTTGAAGTTCTAGTTTCTGTGTTGAGATTCTTTGCCAGGAGACGACTAGTGAAGGCTTGGAATCCTAATGCGTGTGCAACGGTGATTGGAAAATTTGCAAATCAGAGCTAGAGCTGTATTTAAATGTGATTAAGAGAGATTGTAACCAAGGTGCTAATAAATCCAATCATCCGAACTAGAACCCGTTATTTTTGTCACGCGTGACCCCCCACACCTGGCAATATTCAATAGCTGACTTTCATGGTAACTGAGACGAACTTGCTGACTCTACAACTAGGTTGATAAAAATTTCTGCCCTCTCCAGCCCAACGAAATGAAATCCCAGATATGTTACTGCAACACGTATGTAGAAAACAGTCCTAATCACAGGTTCATATTCAGAAACAACAAAGTTCTTAGTTAATCAGTTCGACGAATGAGTCTGTTGAAATCCAGTGCTTACTGTTGGGGGCTTCAACCAGCAACAAGAGGATGCGACAACAAAATCCTGAAGGGACCTTGGGATGCTGCTAAGGCTGACCTCTCCAGGGTGGATTCAGAACTACAGTAATGGTGGACACTCGAGAATAATCCACATTCTCTGCCTACACCTTTCCTAGTAATTAAAGGCAGGTAACAAGTAATCCTATACGGCTCTAGGAGGGCCTAGTTAGGTAGTAAGTGGAATACATCAGAGGAATAACATTAAGTTGTTGCTTTTATGTAAATTCCGAAACGCGTTGCACCTTATTGGATACAACAAGCAACAAATATGTGCGTCCAAGTATGGTAGGGCCGAAGTGGATTTACCACTATCATTATGGGATTTATAAAGGATTCTTTTTCGCCGTGTCTCTTCCCTTCAGAGCAAGGTATAGTCTCTTCAGTAACAAAGGAAATTCATATTCATAGCAGCACTGGAGTACAGTTTTAGTGTAGACCTATTTTTAGATTAGCCTCCTCATAATCATAACATGGAGCTGCCTGTCCGCCCATAGAGCGGATTAAACGCTGGAATTAATATTGAAGCTAAAATTAAGCACATTAATCTGTATATTAAGGCCTAATGTTTTGGGAATCGTGGCTTTTCGGTTGGTTCTGTCTTCAGTGTTATTAGCATAGTGTGTCATCTTTTATTCTTGTTACTTTTAACGACGCCGTCAACAAAATTATATAACGTCGGTGATATGATAAATTAATTAATATGAAATTTGTGGAATGAGAATTGGCAGGGGGCATTGAAGTACTCGGGAGGAAACGCGCACCAGCATCATTTAGTCCACCACGAAACCCATATGGCCTGACCTGTGATCGAACCCTGGCCGCAGAGGTGGGAAGCCGGAGACTGACCGTCCGGGCTTTGCTAGGATATGGCATGGGGAATCTGTGTATCACTGACTGCACTTATGCTACTCTCTTGAAACGTTTCTTAGCAGCAGACTTACACTATTTACGCCACACGTTTTCAACTAAGTGAACCGACTTCGACTGAAAAACTAACAGACTAACTAAATAAGTAATTAATTATGTGTATTTACATGTATCAGAATAATTCTTGGAAAACTAAATACAGAGTTGGCCAAGAATTTCGTGCTTTCTTTGGAACAGAAAATGGCACTGTCTTGTTGTTCACATTATCCCGCCTTACTTCCGCGCTACTCCAGTTCACCTCTCTTTATATATATATATATATATATATNGTATTTCTTGACCAGCTGAGATGCTGTTGGCTTCTCAAGAAGGACACGGCTCCATCAGGTTAATTTTCACGCCGTTTAATGACAACGCAGAGCTCTGCTCTCTTCTAAACCCCCCCAACCGTTGGACCCCGAGGTTTCTTTTTTTATTTCTTTCATGGGGTGAGACAGTCCGCTTGTTACCACGGCCACGGTTTGGCCTATTGTACCAGCCCCAGATGATGATTGTGGAGCACTCGGTGGAATGAGAATTGACAGCTGTAAACGAAACACTAGGAGCACTAGGAGAAAACCTGCCTCGGTGCCACTTTGTCCACCACCAACCAAATATGTCCTGACTCGGGCCCGAACTCGGACCGCCGCGGTAAGAAATCGGCGACTAACAGCCTGAGCTATGGCACGACCTGGTCCCCGAGTTTACGTTCGAATAGTTTAACAGTTAGGCCCACTTTGATAGTTACATATCAGTGGGACGGTTAATAGTTTCGTCAATTCAGTGTGACTTCAGAAAAATGTAGTCGAAAGTGTCAAACTTTCGAAAGTTTCATCAGTTATTTTCTGTTCTATCGTAGTAGTCATAGGATCAGTTCATAGCTTTAGTTTTCCTAAAATCTTGTCGTTACTTCATTCATTTGCGTATAGTCTGTTGTTCTCCCCTCTGCTGTATGCAGTGCTACGTGACTCTATGTTCTGCTAGAGGCTGTACATTCGCTTAATCTCAAGAGTCCCTCTCCACGTGGTTTTGCGGTTTTCTCCGTTGTGAACCCACAAGAGCTTTTCCAGGACCTTATATAGGAACCACAACTGCAGGATTCCGACTATAAGTGGACCACTTTGAATGGAAACAACACGGCCTTCTATAAGCGTACGTCGGAAACATGGTCGGGTTGTACCTAACTGTATTGTTGAGAAAGCACACCGCATTAGCAGAGACCCAAGATAAGATAAACTGTTGAGCACTGTTGGTTGGAATTGCTAAAATAAGGGAAAGAAATGGGACTATGTAACAGAGAATCACACTCTGGGGTCTGAAAACGTGTCTTGGCCGTCTCATGCTACCCCGCAAATGCCTTGTACCAGAAACCCAGAATAAGAGAAATTCTTAGATAGGGGTAAATTCTCATTCATTTTCCCTGAGGACGAAACGTAGCTATATTAAAATTCTTTCTTAATATCAGTCAATAAAACCTCTAGCGCCGATCACAGTGGCTTCGCGGTCTAAGGCGTAAACTGAATGCTGGATCATGGATTCGAATCCCGCTCAAGTCATGTGTGTCTCTCTGTGCGTTTATTCTGTGCTTATGTTGTCCTGTGTGTATTTTTTGTTGTTAGTGGGGTGGGACCAAGTCCCTTGTACTGCAGCCACTTGTAGCCTATTGTACCAGCCCCAGATGAGAGGTGAGGGTGATTGTGTAGCAATTGGTGGAATGAAGATTGGCAGGGAAAACCAAAGTACTCTGAGAAAAACCTGTCCCAGCGCCACTTTGTCCACCACAAATACCACTTGACGAGACCCGGGATCGAACCCGGGCCACCGCGGTGGGAAGCCAGCGACTAACCGCTTGAGCTATGGCACGGCCTTTGTCTTGTGTGTAAGTAGCGACCTTGCGACAGGTTGATCCCTCGTCCGAGGAGTCCTACCGTCTGTGTAAAAGTATTACGAAACAGAAGAAGCCAGGGCCCAACAAATGGCTGTAGGGCCATTGATGAATGAATGAAGGGTGCATCACACTCTTACCATGCGACTGCAGGAATGTGGTATGAATCCACTCCTTCCTAAATGTCGACCCAGCTTCCACTTCATACTTCTTGTTTTAACAAACGAAGTCTTGGCTACCGAGTCATGGCTGTACAAACCGAGTGAAGTCCTACCATCTGTGTAAGATCTAGAAAAACCTAAGTGAACGGAAGTTCATGGAGGTAGGCCTAGGCCCACTGGGGCTGTAGTGCCAAGGAAAATATCCTCTTAAACACTTAGGCCTCTGATGACTGCCTTATAGGACAGAAATATGTAAGGCATATTTAGAACAATATGTAAAAATTTAAGTTCTACCTATTATAATTGATAGTCCTTATTGCTTCCTTTTTATAACAATTTATTTTTCGTCTATCGTGTGTGAAGTCTTTAATTAAGAGCGTAAAATTTTCTGCTGAATGAATCTCTCTGAAATTTCATATAACCACATGAAAGGGGCATCCATCCGAAGGCCATAACCATGACAATGAGGACCGCGTTTTACAAACATCCAAATTCAGGGCGGCATACGAACCAGTGACTATCTCTCAAATGTGTGGCAGTCGGACATTGCCTTTTTATGTCTGAATACAACGTTGAACCTAGTTTAGGGTTTTATGAAACAGAGTCTTAATTACAGGAGTTGTATTTTCCGAAGTAAAACAGAATTCAACTTTAATAATTCCCTTTTGGGGAAATCTACAGAACCTTCTGATGTACTTTTAAACAAATTGTCAACTGAAGGAAATGCTGTGCCTTCCCACCTTCCTCAGGTTTCATCTTCGAAACTATTCTATATAATGTCATCCAATGTGGAATTACAATATATACTAAAGCTCCTATTGAGAATTGTATATACATTTAATATTTGATATAAACCCAATATAATTCCTACTTTACGTAAAATACTTATTTGTCTTTTTTTTTTTTTTGCAAATATTTCGTCATAGAATACGTTTATTAATAACAGAATGTATGTCTTATTAAGATCGAATATGAATTTTATTTGAATGCTTTTTCTACACAGTAAAATAATATATGATACAAGGAAATAGCAATTAAGATTAAATTCATTTGTTCTATAGTGTTATTAGCTTTAAATAATAGAGTGTATGTGCAGTAAATTAACACTGTGCAGTAGGAGAAGGCCCAATGAACCTGTTTGGAAAGGAGACAAGGAGCAAAATTTTGAAAATTTCCATTCGTGTGCTGTACGTATTGGAGATAAGGAACACTCGACATTTATATCAAGTGAATTGTTACATCTTGCAAAAGTTTCAACAGTATATATTGACCCAAAGTCACTTAAGAGGGAAGTAAAATGTACATTAAAATACGTCAGAAATTCCTTTAATACTTATTGAATTTACAAAAATTGTTCGAAATGAAGTCCTCCGTGTTCAGTGCAACTTCTCATAACGCTCGAATACCGTTACACAAATTGTGTGGCAGGCTCAAATCAGAACATTTCCATTAATAAAAGCGAATATTTAGGTTAACTGACTTTAGGACCACTCTGTATATTGTGTCAGTGAGACACACTCCCTTACTCTCAGAGAAGAACACTATTGGATCTACTTTTATAAAAACGCTCGAAAAAGGATTTGGTCATAAGAGTTGACGCAGAAGATTACACAACGAGCAACTTCATAGTTTATATTTGTATATAACGTTATACAATTACAGGATCCAGGCAGAGTAGTTTGCTATGTACTCATCGTGTATCAGGGATGGAAGAAACAGTAAATGCGAGTAGAATTTTTAATATGAAGCTCTCTCACTCATATAACTTGCAAGACCAAGAATCAGTCGGAGGGCAATTCTTAAGATAAATGTTACAGAATTTTAAATAATGAAAATGTGGACTGGATTGAAATGAAGAAAACCAAGAATACACGGCGCCAAAACCCAGAAGACGACTTTCTTCATAGTCATCGCCGTGAAAACCTCAAAACTTACATGGATTGAAATGGTTTGGTAATGTTTTATTATCCGATAGTAAATATGTAAGGATAAAGTAATTTTCTACTCATAATAATTTCCTGCTGATAGTTAGGTAAAAGTGACGCTATCCCTGTAACAGTATCTGGAAGCCCACAGGGTTGTGAGATGTTGAGACTCCTACATTTTCTCTAGAGAACAGGCTCACAGGTGGCGGTGATGTCAGCCTTACGTGCCAACCGCCCTTTACCCCCAGGAAGATTCCTGGTACTCATTTCTGTTAGAGGCTGAGTCCACCCCAGTGACATAATACGGCTGGAAGGATTAGATCGATTGAAAAAGTCCACCGCATTCTGCTTATAGTAATTGAATAAATTGAAATCCATTCTAAAATCAGATATAGTATCCTCTGTGAATGAAATTCTCGAAACTTTGAGACTTTCGAGTGGCAAATAAGAACCCGTTTTTACTTACCATTTGCATAAAGCAGTTGTAGGCGGTACTGGATGCCGTTGTTGGTTTTCTGGCCTTCAGTCTCCTGTAAAACAGACAAACCGCAAGTAATCATCAATGAAATTATGCCCTCTTTATGTACATATTCATTCAGTCGCTCACATACTGAACGTTCATTCACTTGTGTCAGCCATTTTCTCACCTACCCTCAAACGTGTTGTGTGTCTGGAATAGTTCATCTTTCGCGCGATTTGTTTGCGATGAGAAGATGAATCTTCCCAGTGAGTCTGAAAGTTTCTCAGTGTTTCAGCAGAGACAGTAGTCTTCCGTATGTTTAAATATTTGGTTACAGCAATTTCCACATATAAGAAAACTGACGGCTAATTGGATTGGTCATATCTTACGCGGTAACTGCCTTCTAAAAGAAGTTATTGAAGGAAATATAGAGGGGCGGATAAACGTGACCAGAAGACGAGGAAGAAGACGTAAGAAGATGCTGGATGACCTTGGGGACAGAAGAGGATATTTTCATTTGAAGGAGAAAGCTCTAGAGCGCATCAAGTGGAGGAACTGTTTTGGAAGAGACTGTGGACCTGTCGTCTTGACAGATTACAGATGAATGAGGGATTGATATCAATATTATGATAGCGTCGATATTTCTCAGATAACACCAGCATAATTTTCTTTCTCATTCACGATTAAATCAAGTGCAGTGTTCTTCTAGAACACTAGATAATATATTAACTAAGCACAGCGCCATGGAAGGCAGAGCGAGTGGATCTACTCGTATACCGTCACGGATTCTTAACCTCGGCCCTAAATGAGAGCGATGATGATGATTTGGTTTCCTTAACGTTGGGGAAAGAACGCCTAGTATCTATTTAGTAGACTCTTGGAGGGCCCCAGAGCGGTCTGAATTCCGTAGAGAAGAGAGACATTTCTTGTCCTTTTAAATCTTAATTATATGATAAATATTTATACAAGAACAACCTTAAAGCTTAATATTGTAGCGTGAATAGGCTTTGAGAGGCCACAGCTCGGTAAACATGTTCCAGCACGCAACAATAGAAAGACGTGATCTCTAGACCACGCCTGAAATACGCGCACGCAACGATAGAGGAGGCTGTGTTTTCCGTGTCCGCGGTGGCCTCACGCAGAGGTGGACGGTGGTCACGTGACATGTGTTTCCTGTGATGCACGTCCATTCCTCGTCTATATAAGTGACAGAATTCGTTCGGTTCACAGACGAGTCAGATCTCGGTAGGAGCCGCAGTAGTCCGTAATTGAAGAAGAGCACAAGAAGTCAGCCTGTAAAGATTTAACGTGTGATTTGAAGACTTTATGTGTGCTGTAGCACAGTGATATTGGGAGTGTGTGATTTAGTTCTTGTGCTATAAATCTGTGAGGACTAGTGCGGAGTGATTATAAACTGTGTAAATTAGCAATAGTGTTATAATTATTTGTAGTTACGATATATAAGTACTAAATGAATCCAATTACCAATCCAAAACCGCGTCTTAGTCACTGTGACACGTGACAGTACGCAATCGATACTATAATAAATGCAAGAGGCTAGATTAGGAACGTATCTTAATTTTAAATTGTATGCATATGTTAAGAGGGGCACGCGGTAGCTTAGTTAATTGAGACACTATGTTACAAGCCGGGAAGTGGCGGATTCGATTCCCTATGAGGTAATTAAAATTTTCAGTTGACCTAATTATTCCAGCCTCACTATGGTTGGGTCGACTCAGACTTTAACAGAAAATAGCACCATGAATCTTCCCGCCGGCGCTAGAGTCTCACAACCTCACCGCCATCTGTGAGCCCGATCATCTAGAAAATGTGAGAGTCTCAGCGCCTCACAAACGTGTGGGCCTCCACTGCCCGTTACAGGGATAGCTTTACCTAGCTTTACATAGAAAACATATGTTGAATCTTATCGAACTCTTCGTAAAAATTGGGACATACATTTTATGTCAGAAAAATACATATGTCTGTACTTGATCGTCGATTTTTCGACCTACAACTATATTCGAATGAGGATGGCTGGAATAAATCCGAAAATATTTCCTCTTCTTCCAACTTGCTCTGCGTGTTATGGAAACAGTACGTACGTCTGTGTTCAGTGGCATAGGAAAGTTTCTGCGGCACTGGTCTAACTTAGAATATGGGATTCCCTACTCGATTGCAGGCCTACTCGATATCTAACGCCAAATCTAAACACAGAGGAAGCGATACATATGTGCTTTAATTTAACAAATTAGTTACCTTGCAGTTCCAATATGTTTATATAGTGTTATTAGTTGGGGTACGCGGTAACGTAGTTAAGACACTGTGCTACAACCTGGAAGGTACTGGGTTCGATTCCGATGAGTTCATTGGATTTTTCAGTTGACCTAATCTTTCCAGCAGAATTATGGCCCTGGGGTTGACTAAGCATCTAACAGAAATGAGTACCAGGAATCTTCCTGGGGCTTAAACGGTGCCTGGCGCGTAAGGATGACAACATCGCCGCCATCTGTGAGCCGATTATCTAGAAAATTTTGGAGCCTCGATGTCTCTCAGCCCTATGGCCCTCCACGGCCTCCTACAGAGATAGCTTTAGGCTTTAAGTGGTATTAGGTGCATGAATCAATTACAACAAGAAATGAGAAAGGAATATGGTAATTAATATCCAAAATAGGAATGATAAAAATAAATATTTATCTACAAAATTAAAAATATTTAAATTCAAATTTGGGTACCTTCGAGGCAGAAGAAGATCTAGCATGGACACACTCCCCTCCATTAAATAAATATACTAACTCCGTGTTTTAACTGAAAACATAAAAAGTAACATTATTTTGAATAAAAGACAAAAAAGATAAATTTGTCCCTGTACTTAACTAATTGAGCATTACACCATGAAGACGTATGTAGGAGTGGATGTAGAGACCCACGTTTTCTTGACCTCAGCACTAGTTGGAGGTGAGTGGTCAGCTTCACGCCCCGGCCGCTTTACTCTCGCTTCCCATCGGAGGCTTAGTGAGCCCCAGAGCCGGTATGGACATGAAGAGAGAAAAATTTTCCCCCTTCCGGGACTCTAACTCCGACCCCTTGGTCGTCCAGCCCGTAGCCAGTCGCTATGATCAGAACTATGGCTCCAACAGTGTCGTCCATTTTGTAGTAGGAGTGGAATGGAATTTGATCAGTGCTTCTGCTTAATCCTGCGCTTTAGTACCAATGTTATATTCTTGTGGCCCTGTATTACCGACCTAGCTAACGGAACAACTTTACCCACAAATTTCACAATGAAAATGTTGGGACGATGTAGTGTAGTACCTCCTTCCACCGCTCGTGCCGCCACTCCACTCTGGTTTGATGATAAATGTTCTTCCCGACTCGTACCCTAATCTCCTGCATCGCCACGAACACAATTACCCTGCCCTCTCTTCCCCCTTTCCCTTCCTCACCATATATCTGTCTCTCTTCTTCCCACTCTCTTTCCTCCTGCTCTAACTCGTATATTCTGTTGGTCTTTATGTAGCGTCTCTAGTTCATTGACGTCAACAGTTCGGTAATGCGCAGCGCTGAATACTCGAGGAATGGGAAATTGCGGAAGAAATTAAGGGGGCAACTTCTCTGTGCACCAAAGGACTTCAGGATGAAGGTGGAGACTTTGTAGGTGACACATGAGGTAACTTTATTCAACCTTTCCCACACGGCAGCACACTTCAGTGCATACGGAATCACGTACCGTGTTTGTGTTTACGTTTGCTTAGGCAATATCATCTTATCAGAGTCTTTCTAATTTCGCTTTGGGGCTGCGCCAAAGCTCAAGCAGTTGGTCCAATTTCTCCACAATCACCCTCACCTATCATCTGGGGCTGGTACAATAGGCCAGAAGTGGACGCAGTACAACGGACTTAGTCCCACCCCACTAGCATTACAAAATTCTCTTTATATGGAATACTGCTTTTGGGACTGAATTCGGTTTTCTAAAACATCAATTTAATTCACATGCTATATTTAATCGGTCTTATTGTATGTGACTCATTCGAGGAAAATACGTATGCCTGTGTTCCTACATCTGACAAGACGTGTAGTAAATTCCTAATACGTGTTTCTCCTAAGAAATAGGACGTTGGCCAATTTGACGTCGAAGTAAACACATAATATAACGAATGTTGTTTTAAAACATTATTCGAACTACAGTCTTAGACACAATTGTGACTCATCAAGTTCCAGGAAGTTAAATGGATAAAGCTATCCATGTAACAGGCCGTGGAGGCCCATGTGAAATGTTGAGGCTCCCACATCTTCTAGACAATCGGCTCACGGATAGAGGTGAGGTTGTCAGCCTTACGCGCCTGTCGCACTTTATGCCCCAGGAAGATTCCTGGTACTCATTTGTGTTACATGCTGAATCGACCCCAGGGCCATAATGCGGCTGGAAGGTTTAGGGTAATCGAGAAATCTACTGCCCTTATCGCGAATTGAACCCCCTACATTCCGGATTGTAGCATAGTGCCTCAACCAACTACGTTACCGCGTGCCTCTCTACCAAGTTGAGTTTTCTTGTCCAGAACGAAACTATAATGCAGTGCTGATCACCTCAATGCGGCGCTCACATACGCCTAACTCTAAACAATGCTATAATTCTCTTTCTTTTTTTTTTTTTTTGCTTACAACCCTCAGAACCAAATGACTTCAAATTTTATTTTAAAAAAATATTTGTTCTAATTTTCTCATTTAAAAATGGGAGTACCTTTATATTTTGTGTTCGAGCTAGCGTAGTTGGTTGAGGCACTATGTTACAAGCCTGAAGGTTGTGGGTTCGATTCTGGACGAGGTCATTGGATTTTTCAATTGAACTATTCCTTCCAGAAGAACTGTGGCGCTGGGGTCGACTCAGCCTCTAACAGAAATGAGTACCGGGTATTATCCTGGGGACAGAGGGTGGCCGGCGCCTGAGGCTGATAACCTTACAGCAATCTGTGAGTCGACTGTATAGAAAATGTGGGAACCTCAACGTCTCATAGCCTATGAACTTCTTACAGGAATAACTTTACCTTTATCCTCATATCCGGGATTATATGGCATTTTATTCCCTGAAGTACATGTTCTGCTCTGGAATCGTGCTTAAATTTCATGTCAATATGGAAATTTTCGCATTGGTGAACTCTGTGAATTTCGTGTGAAATTTTCTTTTATTTTTATATCTGGCGACCGAAACAGTGACCAGTTCTAGGTTACGCTGAATTCCAGCAGTGCATCAGGGGTGCCTGGAATCTATACAAAATTATGGCCCAGTGAGGGCTTTCTAGTCCCATCTGTGACGCGCTCCAAAGCAGAGAATCTGCATACTGTGAACGCTGCCGCGCAGGCGTATAGACCGATGCCTCCAGAGCATTATACGTGATTATCACAATGTCAGAGAATTATCAGCTGTACCGTAACAATAACCAGTCATATTGTGTGACAATATAGTACTGAGTATAATATTATCAGGTATGAACCAATCACACAGCAGGACACTGTCGCTGCAGCTATAAATCGATTGGTATTGTAGTTCGACTATCAACACGTCACACCATCCCTTCATTACGAAAGGTCAAACCTGAGTCGCATTATTAGGCCCTAGGCCCATACTATGAGCCTGGAGTGGCAGTTGAGGCTGCATCAACGCTTGAATATCCAGGTCTAGGGAGGTCCCAGTTTCGAATCTCAATCGAGAGGCTGGCAATTCTGATTGAGTGTTTTCCTGTTAGCTCTCACTCACTCCAGGCAATTGGGATTGAGAATCTTAACTAATTTCATCACTGTACCCTCTGCACCCTTCTCAGATCATCATTTACGAGTATAGTCACTCGCCATTCGTCCTACTATGACACATTTGTCTGAATTGCCAGTTTTGAATCTCCCTTTCTTCTTGAGTAAATAATAAACAAAAAATCTCCGTAGTTTTAATCCGCAAGCGAAATATACCGACCGAGAGACCGCCGCTTGTCGAAGAAGTAAGTTAGTGCAAACTTTTGCGGATAGAGGGTGTCGCGTGGTCAGCGCAACGAATCCACACAGCCGTTAATCTCGGTTTTCTAGACCGGAGCCGCTATTTCCTTGAAATACCTCCTCAATTATTCTCGCGAGGCTCAGTGGACCCCGTTCCAGACCCACTAATTCTGAGAAAATCTGGTAGCGCAGGGAATCGAACCCGGGACCTCTGGATCTGTAGGCAGAGATCTCTGACCACTAGACCACAGAGACGGTCCCTGAGTAAATAATACGTATAAAAACTGTAGATAATATTTGTTATATTCCTGTCCATACAACTCTATTTACAGCAGGTACGAGTTTGCTGTCAAGGACGACATACTTCGACAAGCGTGTGCCATCTTCAGGTCCGGTTTTTAGTTACAATTTTATCGCGTCTTCGGCGTAAATTTTCCATGTAAACCGAATGGATCTCACTGTTGTTATACACTATACTACATATTATGTATATACTATGACCTATAATAGTTTTGTTTTCTTTCTATTGGTCCGTGTTTTACTAATATATAAAAGCAATGGAACTGCCATAAGGTTAAAAAATAATTATCTCTTTTTTTTTAGCCCGCTTTCCTTTATTCTGAAAAATAAAAGAGGCCTATGAGATCACCTTGCTGTCTGTCTACCGGTCTGTCCGTTTATATCTGTCTCTGTACAATACCTAACTTTTGCTAGGAAACATGCGATCACCTTGCTGCCTGTGTGTCTGGGTGCTTCCCTAAACTTTTCGCCTTCTATGCTGTCAAAGAAAGTAGGCAATTTGTCTCTTGCAGAAATACTTGTTTCTATTAACATTCTTGAAATTATCCCACTCTGTTTTGAAATTATTTTGTTATTTAACCAACTTAAATTGTTGGCCGCGCCATAGCTAAGCGGTTAATCGCTGGCTTCCCACCTCGGCGGCCCGGGTTCGATCCCGGATCTGGTCAAGTGGGATTTGTGGTGGATAAAGTGGCGCTGGGTCTGGTTTTCTCCAAGTATTTCGGTTTCCCCTGCCCATCTTAATTCCACTAAATTCTCCATCATCATAATCACCCAGGGCAGGCTACAATAGGCCAATCAGTGGCCACCATGCCGAGTGGACCAAGTTGGACTCCACCCCCCACTAAGCGAATTAAAAAAAAACTAATTGTTTGTAACGTTACAACCTAATTAGTTGCAACCGGATTTCTTTGTAATTTTATTATTATTTAACTTTATTTTCGATCTAGATTTTAACCTTCAGGCCTACACCTACACTGTACTTACCTGATCTTTCTCGATGAAACCGATGAAGGCAGTTCGCTCGATTTCAACCGGCTGCCCTGCCCTGTCGTACAGGGCGATCACAAAGTGGAAGAAGTTCGACTTCCGTAGGTTGCTGGGAGGCTGTTTCTCGAAGTGCGCTCGTCCGATTCCCACGCTGCAATCGAAACAAATTGAATTCTTACGTAGTTCCAGAAAGCGACAAACATAGTACATTTAATCGCCCTGATAGTAAAGTTTATTTGTTGTCATGTTCAGGGCGTTTGAGACCACAGTAAGCCAGTATTATTAGACCTGGTGAGTGCATAAATTAATTGAGAGGAGTTTTATTGTCTATACCCTTAATTTAATATTATTTTGACGATTACATGAAAACAACGGGACAGAGGAACGTGAAGTATACACACAGAAAACCAAGTGAATGAATTTGTATTCAAAGATTTCATGGATAGGTCGCTTTCGCGAAATAGCTGAGGTTATTAAAATATTTTTAAGATGCGTCTTAGAGAAAATAAAATGTAATGTTTTAAACTTGACTGTACTTGCTAAGGCTCGGCTTCAGTATGGGATTTTGTGAAGTTTGACGTCATTATAGAGTAAGGCTGCGCAATAAAAGAGAATTTCCTATTCAAATTGAACACTAAAATTATGTGATATCCTGTACCATTCTTGTAATTACAGTATTGCAATGATTGAGTTAATACATTAGTTGTTCGGCCAGTTAATACATATAAAATAACTTAAAACAAATAAATGTCGCTTTAAAATTTATATCACGTTCTATTTGTTATAGGGTCTGTTAGTTCTTAATTGCATAACTTTCACCATCCTCCTGTTAGTATTTATTTTTCTTGGCTCAGAAAATATTCATTTCAACACCCCTTTCTCAAAATACCCTCACTTCTCCATAGTATAAAAGAATAAGTTTCACACCAAAACAAAACAACAGCACCAAATTTTGAATAACTTTCTCTTCTGTGCAGAAATTAACACACTGTCCGGAATTTCCGTGCAATATCCCCACTACCATTCCCTTAATTACGTTTCTAGGAGCGAATTAAGGGTATGAGAATGTTACGGATCAGGCAGGTAAGGTCATATAGCACGAGGGTCTCTTACGTGGTCAGTGGGTGGTCATCGTCCACTCGGTATGGAGAGAAGGTGTAACTACTTAGTACCCTTGTTGCAAATGTTTGCGGGAGGAGGGAGGGGGGGTCAGAAGAGGATCTTGCATCTAGTCACGTCTGTCCATTCAGCCGCTCAGGTACTGCAACTGCCTTCATAGAATAGTAACAGTCTCACGAGTTTGCGGGATCTAATTATCTAATTAAGCACCACACCATGAAGGCGTATGGGGGAGTGGATATATAGATCCACATTTTCGTCACCTCGACAATAGATGGAGGTTAGTGGTCAGCTTCACGCGCCGGCCGCTTGACCTCCGGAGAAAGGGCTATCAGTACCCATTTGAGAGGAGGTTGGGTGGGCCCCAGAGCCAGTCTGGACGACGTGGAGAAGAGAAAAATCTTGACCTCACCAAGAGTCGAACTCCGATCCCTCAGTCAACCAGCTCTTAGCCAGTCCCTATACCGACTGCTGTATCCGGGCTCCTTCACGAGTCTGTGAGATGATATTAAGAATGACACAGGCTGCGCCAGAACAGTTCAGCCGGTAAAGTAACTGTGGTCTGGAGTTCGATTCTTTGGCAAGCAGATAATATGTGTCACTTCGCTTCCACATCTAGAACGGTTATGGACCTTACCCAGCCTCTTTTCCAGTGGACATCCCGAGCTGTGTCTCGGCTGATAGTCACTGAAATTTGAACATCACCACATTTCTTGATGAAGTTCCCAGATATAAATTCTGTATCCCTGGCTCATATGTGGCCGGGATTCGATTCCTTTCACGGAAGGAATTATTATCTTTCTCAAGTAAAGGCCGAAATCCGCTATTTTTTTTATATTAAGAGATACAAACATGAAGAGAACTAAATGTGACATTGAGGTCAAGGACCAATCTCACTACGCCGATAATTCGGTCTCGAGGAATTAGTAGGCGTAACCAAAAGTATTTGAGGAAACAGACATCAGGTTCGTACCAAACGCAAAAGTGACGTCACAGAAATTCACAGCTGCGGTCCTTAAGTAGCCTATACAGAGATGAAAATAACATATTTTACCGTTAGAAGAGCAATAATATCCGACGTTAAGAAACTTAAGGATCCAAACTAAATTAAACGTATTCAGACATAGGCACATGTAACATAACCTAACCCTGAAAATTATTTAACCTAATCTGACAAACTAACTCCGTGGGCTATAGTCCGCAAGCGAACTATACCGACAGAGCGACCACCGCTTGTCGGCGAAGTTAGTGTCAAATTCTAGGAAATCTGGTAGCGTCGGGAATCGAACCCGGGACCTCTGGATATATAGACAAGAACTCTGACCACTAAACTACAGAGTTGTCGGTATAGTTTGCTTGCGGACTACAACCACGGAGTTATTGTTTGATGATATATTTTAGGTCCTCACGGCGGTGACTATGAAGATGGAAGCAACACGTTCCTCCGAAAGTCGATAAACATCTACCACACTATACAGCATCCTAGAAGATAGTAATCTTCACTAGTATTCTGTTAGTTAGTTAGTTAGTTAGTTATTGGAGAGGGTGGGTTTCCCCATACACTTAGACCAGTACTGGTCCATTGTGCTTCCCTCTATGATATTCTACCAGTCTCTATACCCTACCGATATTGGTGCGTACCATCAGTCCCGACCGAGCCAGCGAGTTCGGCCTCTACTGGCTTGGCGGTATCTATAATGCTTCCCCCATCTATCAGAGGCGTTAGAGACTACTGTTGGGCGGGAAATGACCTTGAATTTGGCTCAGTGAACTCCTTTGGAGATATGAGGTTCTTTTACGTGCCGTAAAGCTACGACACGGGACCCACGGCTTAAAGTCCCTCCCGGAGGACTTGTTCCCTGAATTTTTCCGCCCTTAAAAATTCCACGACCTCCGCCGGGTTTGAACCCGCGTACCACGAGTCATGAGGTGGGAACGTTACCTCTAGACCACGGAGGCCTCTTAGTATTCTGTTACTATTGATATTAAAATGTGTGAAGCCTGATGTTTGCAGAGCATGAAATACTCCTCTATAGGAGCTAGCTCGTTTGAATGTGTTCATTCGGCACACACAAAACACTCAGTTTCAGGTAAACTGTACATAAGGAAAGTCAATACCATCACGAACCTGTTTGGAAGAAAATTGGATCACTTTTTTTCAGTTCTCTGAGAAAGTTGTAGACAGTTTCTGTTTGAAGTTCGGACTGTGTTTCGACTGGTATCTGTCAGGCAGAACTGTCATATTTTTTCGCCATTAACAGCAGATTTAATTCAAGGAACGCCTATTATCATTTAGTACAGAATTTTTTATTTTTACATATCCTATCTGAAAACACAAATATAAAAATACACAAAATTTTATTTTTACCTTTTGTTTTGTATGCGTTTGAAAATTGGTATCTTACTCTTGCGGAAGAATCCAAACGAATTGGCGGTAACGCTCTTGATTTGTAATCCGGATGTGATCGGCTCGACCTCCGGCCAGGGCATCGGCTATCCTAACTGAGAGTTTTCATGATTTTCCTCAGTCCCTCCAAGCCAATGGCGGGATAGTACTTCGATTAAGCCACGTATTTTTCGTTTCGAATCATTTCCAACGCATCAATCATCAGATGCTACATATTCTAGATACTGAAAGAATCGTTCATTAATCTACAAATAAAATAAATAAATAAAAAAGACAAGGTATTGAAAAGAATATTTCATCTCAAAAGAGGGGCTTTGCTGGAGTCTGGAGAAAACGCTATAATTAAGTGCTTCATAAAATATATTCTTCATAAAAGATTACTAAATTATCAAATAAACGTAAATAAAATTGGCAGGATATGCAACACGCATTGAAGAGAGTAGAAAAGGACAAAAAATTATATTTTCCAACCCTGAAAGGAAGAGGCTGCTTGGGATAACCCGGCGTAGATAGTGGGGATGAATCCTAAGAATAGGACTTCATGATGATGACGATGATGTGAGTTGTATTCTCCTTATTTAGGATGTGGTCCAGTTGTGGACTCCTGTGTTCATGCCGACGAAACTTCAGGTTTCATAATAGGCGGAAAATTAATTGATCTACTGAGAGACATTTAGCTTCTCAAGAAGGCCTCTGATTCATAGAGTTCTATGATTATCTTGTACAAGACATAAGTGGCTTATCAGCCAGGAAAGAAGCAGCAGATTAAGTTGTGACTGGAGCATGAACTTCTGTTCTGTTAATGCATTGAAACAGTGACAGTTTTACTTCTAGCCAGATTGTGAGCAAGAGCATCCTGTTACGTTGCAGACATAAATGTTGGTCTCTTCATCTAATTAAATCCATGGAGCTGAACCCTTCTTGAGAAGCCGCCAGTTGTGCAGCGACTCAAGAATTTCCCAGCATTCTATTGAACCCGATGTTTCATTACCGTCTTCACAAAAGTCCTCCACTGGTGATCATCCTGAGCCAGAACAATCCAGTCCATACCGCTATATCTTGTCTCTCTGAAGTCCAGTTTAATATTATCCACCCACCTACGACTTCGTCTTTCTTGTGGTCTCTTTCCTTCTGGCTCTCCCACCAATACCCCATATGCATTCCTCTTCTCCCCCATTCATGCTACTGCCCTGCCCATCTCGTCCTCCTTCACTTGATCATTCTAATTATACCTGGCGCAGAGTACAAGTTATGAAGCTTACCATTGTACAGTTTTCTCCAACCTCCAGTCACTTCATCTCTCTTCCGTCCAGATATTCTCTTCAGCACCCTATTCTCAAACACCCTTAGTGCCAGAGACCAAGTTTCACACCAATACAGAGCACAGGAAAAGTTATGATTTTGTATATTCTAATGTTTACGTTTTTAGACAGCAGACGGAAGGTAAGGGGTTATGTAGTGAATGGTAACAAGCACTGCCCGAATTCAGTCTCCACTTAATTTTCTCCTGAATCACATTTCAATTTGTTACTGTCTTTACTTTACTTTAATTGAACTATGCCACATTTTCAAAGGATCTGTCTTTATGTCATGATTTTGCCCGGCATTTTCGTGATGAGAGAGTAACACTGGTTTTTTTGTAACTTTATTTTACTGAAAATAATTTACCATGCGTTTTAATATCTTTAATATTGTACCCCTAAGTTTACTACATAAAGCGGAATGCTCAGTAAAAAAAAAAAACAGACATAGTTCGTCTAGTAAGAATAACCGTAACTTATGGATCCCATTGCCGTGTTACGCAGAGTCGTAAGATCATTCTGAACCATTTGAAACAAACCCACATCTTGACACCATATTTATTTACATTCTAATTGTTAACACTACCTAAGTCTAACATGTTTCATTTGGCTTTTTATATTCAGAATTTTCAGCTGAACGTTTCACCCATTTTTCCTTTCTTTGATGCTTGTTAGAGGTTACCACCAGAGATGACTTTTTCCACGAAGTAATATTGGTATTTAAGATATTTTGTCTGGACAGAGATTTAACTACGCAGTTAGTCTTACCAAACATTGTGGTTTTGATCTCAGCCAGATCCAAGTCAATACATTGTAGCATGTAGAGACCTGGTGCTAGATAACGACAGAGAAACGAACAATGAAACATAGCCCGATGCTAGGCAACAGATTCTTAATAAGCAACAGTTGAACACGTTCCCACTACAACGAGTGTACAATGAGCGTAGTTTTCTACGCGGTCAGTCCCGAGATGTTATAAGCAGGACAATTAGTGCGAGGTTTAGTTAGTGCGGTGTCGGGAAGTAAAGAGTTGGTTGGTGAGTTAGAGAGAACTGCAGTCCAGTCGTTGTGAGCCGCTGCTGTTAGAAGCTGATAGCTGAGCCGTGTTTCATATGGGGTCCGTGCTGAGATGTTATAAGCGGGAGAGGTCTAGAGAGTTTATTTAGTTCAGTTGGAGTCAGTCAGAAGAGTAAGGACATGGTGTGCGATGACCGCCAGTCTGGGAGTTAGTGCAAAGCACTGCAGGGAAATGAAGACTTGATTGGTGAGTTAGTGTGATAGAGAACTGTATTTTAGTCGTGAGCTGTTGCGGTCAAAAGCTGGGAGCTGCGAAACAGAGATAATTCGGAAAACCAGAGTAAGGAAAACGTCCGTCGTTGGAAGCCATAACCAGACAACGACTGGTGAAGACACAGTGGACTGAAAAGATACAGTGCGTGATGTAGTGAATTGCAGAACGTGTGAAATAGCGATAGCTCTGTAGTTACTTGTAGCTACGATCTGCAAGTGGTCAGTAAAATCTAATTTCCAATCTAAACCCCGTCTATTTAATGAAAGAAAGGGACCGTGCCACTGAGAACAAGCAACCAGTGATCCCACTCCATTCCTCTCTACCAAGCCGAGTTAGGTTCAACACAAAGTGGTTTAATTGGCTTGGGCCGAATGCGCATTATAGCAATGAATATTGGAGAGTTTTCACTTTCCAGATTAGTCCCTTTAGGCCTCTCAAGCTTAATGAGCTAAGCTACAAGTGTAATTTTCTATAAACCGTTTAGCGGCAGGTTTCGGACACTTTCCAGTTTTCGAGTGGGAGAAGAGCTGGGGGGGGGCTAGCGTGTCCGATAGTCCACCCGCATGAACATTGGATTTCCCATCAGGACAATACTTACACCGCGGTCTATAATCTGGTACACGTTAACTTCGTCTAACCCATACCATATTAAAGAGTGATCAGTAGAACTATAGGCCTTATTCATAGCAAAGAAGCGCGAACATTTCTTATAAAAGAGAATTATTTTACTGGGTTGTGATGGAGTGTAGTCTGGTAGAAGTTTACCATCGTTTCGGAGGAATATACTGCCTCCAATTTCAGGGTCTAAGAGTAAATGAACCTGCAAACGAACAGCTTCATTCGAAGCTGAAGAGGGAGGAATACGTTCCTCCGAAATATCGGTAAACTTCTACCAGACTGCATGGCGTCACCTATCACAAGATCGTATTTTTCATAAGCACCTCAGTGAAAGTTTAAATTCTCATTTGGAATCCACATGACTTTCATTACTATCGTCCTAGTAACCTGATTCTTAATACTCGTAAGATTTTCGTGGTTTTCCTCAGTTCTTTTAGGCGAATGTCTTAATGGTAACTTCCCATAAAATAATCCCTATCCGATTCTTTCTACACCCTTTATAGTCGCCAGTTTGATTATAAATAGACTGTGTATTCCTTACAATTAGCCGACCTGTAACCTAATTAAATTTTTAGTAGAAAAATAAATGCCTTGGTTCAGTTCCGGAACTTTCAGAATAGAGGCGATACAAGCGAACCTTCGGCGGCACAACAGTATATATATTTGTGTTTTTCAGTCGGATGAACTGTGCGAGACAAAAATAAGGCAGAAGTTTTCCCGGAGAGTGGAGACCACAGGTGCCTACAATTCCTCTCCCGCCAATTCCATTACCGATGAACCACGTGACTAGAGTCCTACTAAAGTCTTGGGTCGGATCCTCACCCCTCCCTCTGTCGACGCACAATTCAACCCACATCCGCCGTGGGTACCCAAGTCCGATACAAAACTGTCTTGTCTGCGAGCCCAACTCCCTTAAGTCTAATGCAACGATCATTGCTCTTTAATCAGCTCGGGTTAGCAGAGAGATTTAAAAATATAATAGCAAATGTTCATAAGTAGGCCTACAGCTGGAATAATTAACAGGAAGTTTGGAACAGTAATGACCAGAAGTAATTAAACAAAATATGAAACTTGAATAGAAGCGTCAGAAATGGAAACATAAAAGATATTTGCCTCTGTGTGTTTGCGTGCTTATGTGCTTGTGTGTGTTTGACGACCAAGGGGTCTTAGGTCGTATCGTGGTAGGGTCAAGATTTTTCTCTTCTTCAGTTCGTCCAGACCGGCTCTAGGGCCCACCCAACCTCCTCTCCAATTGGTACGGGGGGCTCTTGTCCGGGAGTAAAGCGGTCGGGACGAGAAACTCACCACTCACCTCCAACTAGTGCCTAAGTCAAGAAAATGTGGATCTATACATCCACTCCTCCACACGCCTTCATGGCGTAGTGCTTAATTAGTCAAACACATGGACAAATTTACCTTACTTTTTATTCCGACAGTATCGCCCATCTTCAGGTTACAGTTCCTTCATTTTAGCGAACTATATTAACTTTATTTTTCCGGTCTAGAAAACCGAGATTAGCGGCCGTGGGGATCCGTTACGCTGACCACGCGACACCCTCTATCCGCAAAAGTTGGCACTAACTTCGGCGACAAGCCGTGGTCGCTCGGTCGGTATACTTCGCTTACGGACTAAAAGCCACGGAGTTTATTAAGGTTATTTTCTTGGCAGTGGTCAATGTTTGCGTTAGCTAACATGAAATGAAATGAAAGGTTAAAATTACTGTGTTAAAATTTTTATACTGGATGTTGTGCGATACGTATTGTTGTACTAATCCTCGTTTCGTTGTAATTACGCAGTATTTCTTACGAAGTTAGAATAAAATCAGAGAGATATACGTATATCAGCGTAAGTCTGCTGGATATAAGAGGCACTGAGAATACTTTGACACACAGTAGCAGCGAAAACTTAGAAACTTCTCATTGGCTCACTTTCAGTTGACACGAGTCTAGTTTCAAGTTATGGTAAAACATAGACACTGAAACACAGGTACACAGTCATAAATTTACGTATTTCCCTTTGGGGAATAGACCGGAAGACAGTAATATAACAATATTAAAATGTAATAAACTGATATTTTATACATATCATCCAGCTCTTAATGCTGTCAATATCTTGCAGACTAAATGACCACGAATGTTAAATTTATGATCCTATAAAAACCAGACACTTCATACAACAGAAGAAGCACATGAGTGAAACGTATTACTTATTAAAGATCTCGGCATGTTTAATTCATGACACAGTAATGTTCTTGTTAGAGAAGCTATTTGTTACTTCTGACTACGCTTCTTGTCTTCTCAGTTAACAGCACTCACTTATTAATTGAAGCTGCTGTCCTCTGGCGTCGCTGAATGCTACCACACTTTTTTTCCACATTGCAGACGAAGGATGTACATGCGTTACTTTACGCTGGCCCAGAATTAGACTTAAGCATATAATCTATAGGTTGTTCATAAAAGTTCCTTTACAATGAACACTTTGAACCATGGGCAGCAACCCAGAAGATTCGTGTGGCTTCATATTTTTCTCATTATACGTACATCTATATATGCCTGAGCTCAACTGGGATATCCAGCCAGAGGTTGGAAGACAGAATTAAAAGAAGTTCTGGGAAGACCTAATCTCCTACTTTCCTTTGATACGACACGGTCCGCATAGAAAACTACGCCTCCAAAAATTCTTTTTTTGCCGCAGGATATTCTGTACCGAGTTATTGCCTAGCAACGGTATGGGGATATACAGACACAGACGTCCAACAATTCTTCTATTGTTGAGTGTATTCGTTGCCGCGGGAACGTGATTACCGAGCTGTTGGCTTTCGACTGAATTGGGATAGAATTTACCGAGCCTTTGCTTAGCGACGACAGGAAAGATGGACATGAAGACAGACAGACGGGAGGGATTTACGAAGTGCGTCGTTGAGATGGACACAGGTTGAATAATGTGCACAGAAAGTTTCACTAAAATTGGTTAAGGAATTCAAAAGATAATGGTGGGAGGGGTTCACAGACACAAAGGCAGCATGAAGATCGCAAAAGCCTACTTTTATTTTTTCCAAAATAAGGAGAGTAGGCTAAACACGGGTCCTGTAAGAGTGCTATATGACTGTGATGACTGGATTTTCTGGTCCGAGACTCGCTCTTCTGGCCACAGAAATGCCAGTCGGGTTCAATAAAAGGAAGGAATTTCTTGACCAGTTGAGCGACTATCAGTACCTCAAGCTGGTCCCTGCTACATTGAGTTAAAGAAATATTTTTATGCAATGACAGTGTCATTCCTCATGTGAAATCTCTACAGTTGTACGTTACAAGCACACTTACTAGTAGGCCTGGTAAACGTAAAGGTAAAGCTATCCCTGTAACAGGCCGTGGAGGCCCATATGACTGTGAGACGTCGAGACTGCCACATCTTCTAGATAATCGGTTCACAGATGGCGGTAAGGTTGTCAGCTTTAAGCACCGACCGCCCTTTACCCCTCAGAAAGATTCATGGTATTAATATCTGTTAGAGGCTGTGTCGAACCCATGGCCATTATGCGGCTGGAAGGGTTAGGTCAATTGAAAAATCAAATGACTTCATCGGGATTTGAGCCCGCGACCTTTCGGCTTCTAGAATAGTGTCTCAATCAACTAAGCTACTGCATGCCCCCAGTAGGCCTAATATTCTATTACAAATGAACGTATTGAAATATATAATCCTTCAGAACCCTAAAATTCATCACTGTAACAAGGCGTTTCTGTATTTTCCCTTTGTGGCTAAGTGACCGAATCCGGAAGAAGGTGATAAAGCTCTCAGTAAATAAACATAAGCTGTTCACTGAATCAAGGCAAAGCTGTAAATCTACATAACATACCTGCTGTCTCATAAAGAGAGACGGAGCCCTCATTTTCATGAACATGCTGTATAGTTATCCAGCCCGTCAAGCACTTCCTCTCTCGCTCCCACGTCACGGAAATGAGAGACGAAGCAAATGATGATGACATTACGTTAACCTGCTTATACTTGTTACACTGCTGGAAAAGAGAGGCACAGGAAAAAAGGTAGACACGTTTACATCACATGGACGTTTTTGTTGCTCTAGTACACATCACACGACCACGCCCCCACACGCCACAATAACTATAATTGCACCAACATCGAGAATAAACTAGCGCGAAAAAATATATGCCCCTTCTTCTTCCAGCCTGGTATGATCTGTCGTGAGATAATGAGAATTGTTAGCCCTCGTCCGTGCGTCACTCTAGAGAATTGGCTCTTCCCTTGCCGGCTGCTATGTCCATCACACAGACAACCCGAAATTAATGTTCCACCTCAGCATGTTTTACTTCTTATTTCTGGGTATTTTCCGATTGTTTGATTTGACACAACGCCCTAATGGATGTCTGAAATGTTCTAGAAAAATATTGTGACGTACAAACCCACTGCTAGGCAACGGCTCTATAAACACCTTCCTGCAGAGACAGATTCTTGGTAAACAATCCGTAGCTAGATAAACATGTTCCAACGAATACGCAGCAATGGAGGACATCTGTTACTAAGCAATTTACGTGTTTTCTGTGAGGTCAGACCCGATGTTATATAACAGTAAGTGGAGTAGTGGATTTGTATAGTGTGGTCAGAAGTCGGGAGTGTCCAATCTAGGATAATGATTTGTGAAGTGTTGTAACAAGTCGTATAAAGGTTCAATAAATTCTGTCACAAAATCCAAAACCCCCTTTTATAACTCACGCTAACTCCAAACACGTGACAATATATTCCTTTCTTAGATATTATAGACCTCCAAAGACGCATTTAACTTAATTTAAACGGAAACAAAATTTGACTTGGCAATGTTTGAACTTCCGTACAGAATTTCACCTACATGAGTCACTTGTCAAAACAATGATGGCGACCGGACAGTTTTGGTACCTGCATAGCGCATGCAATTCCAGTTTCATTGTGACAGTGAAGCTGGATACTTAATAATTATTACATTATAAAATACAAGGTGTAAAAATACAATGAACTATAAACTTATAAAACCGAAAGTTATGGAGTAAAATATAGTTAAAAACTCTTCATGTGAGATTGCATACATCAAGTCGGTTGTTGCAATCTTGTTATATTCCCGCGGACATAATGGTCTATTCAGACTTGTATACATGTAGCAAACTGCTTTGGAGGCCTGTGGTATGGATGTAGTATAGTTTTGACATTAATTTTTTAACCGGTGCCTCATCTTACAATGTATTTTGTCCGTTCTGTTGAGACTAAACTTACCCGCTAGGTGTTTTTTTTAATTCGCTTAGTGGGGGGTGGAGTCCAATTGGGTCCACCCGGCACGGCGGCCATTGACTAACCTATTGTAGCCTGCCCCCGGTGATTATGATGGTGTAGAATTTGGTGGAATGAAGATTGACGAGGGAAACCGAATTACTCGGAGAAGACCCACCTCAGCACCACTTTGTCCACCACAAATCCCACTTGACCAGACTCGGGGTCGAACCCGGGCCGCCGCGGTGGGAAGCCAGCGACTAACCGCTTGAGCTATGGCGCGGCCTCCGCTCGGTGGTTACGTATGACTTTCTAGTACGGCGTGTAATGAATTGCAGTATGTGGTTCCCGCAATTAAGAATCCAGTGTCTGGAGGAAACAAATTTCTGCTACACGACGACAGAAATAATTCTGCCCTTTAGTCATGGATGAAACATTTTGATGCCAGCCTTTCATAATACAAGTACACTGCCTGACAAAAGCCTCCCCCGACATAACACACAAACTACGTAACATTGGCATAATTATTTATATTTATCTATTTGGCTAATTAGGGTCACTAACATAATTGTAACCTGTGTGCCTACGGTTGTGTCAATTGTGTTTGTGCGTTTTTAGTACATACGAGTGTTTGTGTGCTAATGGAAACATTGCACTGATAACAGAGATGCAATGAACAACGATATAACTTTGCTTCAGGGAACTCAGGAGGATCTGAACATAGGCCAACCTGGGGCCGCGCCATAGCTCAAGGGGCTAGTCGCTGGCTTCCCACCGCGGCGACCCGGGTTCGATCCCGGGTCTGGTCAAGTGGGATTTGTGGTGGACAAAGTGGTACTGGGGCGGGTTTTCTCCGAGTACTTCGGTTTCCCCTGCCAATCTTCTTTTTATCAAATTCTCCATCATAATCACCCGGGGCAGGCTACAATAGGCCAATCAGCGGCCGCCGTGCCGAGTGGGCCCAGTTGGACTCCTCCCCGCACTAAGCGAAATTAATTAGGCCAACCTGCATCTGACGATAATACCACAGTTTTTATGTTTTTATTATTATGGCACTACAGCCCTTTAGACCTTGGCCACTTTTTCAGTTTCCTGATCCCATTACCCGGTAGCGTAGTTGGTTGAGACACTATGCTACAAGTCGGAAGGTCGCGGGTTCAAGTCCCGATGAGATAATTGGAATTTTTTCAATTGATCTAATCCTTCTGGCAGAACTGTGGCCCTGGGATCGACTCAGCCTCTAATAGAAATGAGTACCTGGAATATTCTTGGGGGTAAAGGTCGGCCGGCGCTTAGGGCTGACAGCCTTGCCGCCATCTATGAGCCGATTCTCTAGAAAATGTGGGAACCTCAACATCTCACAACCCTATGGGCCTCCACTGCCTGTTACAGGGATACCTTTACTTTTTACTTTTATACACAGTCCGTAGGATTCCTTGGGCGGGGGATCAGCCCATCACAAGTCCTGTACTTACACACAGAACAACACAAACAGAATAAACACAGAGACATCCATGCCTTGAGAGGGATTCAAACCCACGAACTCAGTATTCGACTAGGCGAAAATAGTTCATGTCTTAGACCGCGCGGCAACTGTTATCGGCGGTCTGTGTGTCTTATCTTATTTGTATAGGAGCTTCCTAAAGTAGGCCTACCTACCTACCTACCTACCTACCTACCTACCTACCTACCTAACACTCGGCGCTACATCCCTGGGTGAGGGTGGCCTCCTCTACAACCAGTCTCCACAACCAATGCGTGCTGCCATAGGAATGGACCCACGAATGATGACCCGAGGCTGGTTGTTAGGTTTCTGAACAAAATTCTTTTTACAGGATGAGGTAGTTAGCCTCATGCCCGACCCCCAACCGGAGGACCAGGGTGTCTCTCTTAGCCTGGACTCTACCCTTTGACCTTTCCGGCATGGGTGATCTTACTGGTAGTTAAACTACCGCCGGCATAGCTCTCAAGGTCACAGAGTCACGCAAGCCCCACTACCACGACAAGGTGAGACACGTTTGGGGGGATAAAGTAGGCCTACAGTGATATAAATTCAGACGTTAAAATGCCTCCTAATGCTTACGTATATCCTGGCCTGAATCCTGACTACTTTTGATTAAAGTTAATTACGCACATAACAAGTTAAATCCTCGGTCAGGGAGACCGAGTAACCTGGGATCTTGCGGTTGATGCAGTGTTGCCGAATCTACAAATCCGCTGAAGAGCTATTTGTTTCAAGATTCGTGTTTCTCTTTGTTCTGATGACGCTCTTATGAAGTGAAGAGCTGAGAATGACAGAAACTGCAATTAGTTCTAGCCTAATTAAGTTTATACTCTTCTCAAGTCTGAAATGAAAGCGCCAGAACAACCTTGTACTGTCCTTTGTACTCGTATAACCACAGTCTGCCATCAATACATACAGAGTAATAAGCACCTAAGTAGTGAGCAGTTTTTAGATTGCGGTGAGAAACAGTTTCTGTGACGGAGAATCGTATGTTTCACACTTTGATGAATTCAATCGAATTACTTCTGCTCAGGGAGAAAGGAAGAGAACCACTTCACTAATTCGATTAGGCGCTTGTCGAGAATTTGTCCTAGTTGTCGTTCCGCTTGTCCTCGCAGGAGTGTTCGGGTTCTGAAAACATTTCTGTAAGTTGGGGGCCTACTTCATATGGAATCAAGGTGATGTATTACAACTCATCATTTTCCCAGTAAGGGCCTTCGTAATTTCTATGGGATTTCAAATATTTAATATATACAGTTTGCTCACAGATTATTTAAGACATCGTATCAAGTGTAGAAATTATTTATCGCCTAGTGATATGAAAGTAATTGTGAATCGGAAGTATAATATCCAACATAAGTTTCTTCACGTTGATGTTTCGACTTATTTATTGTTGTACTGTCCCAACATATTATGATAATTTTATATTTTAAGATTTTTATATTTTAACAAAGATAATATTTTCTTATTGGTTTTCCTTTTCTAGTTAACACGCCTCGTTAGATTTAAATGAATGGGCCAATTACTGCTAAAGGTCCATACGTAAACCGTTGGTTAATTTAAATATTTATCCCGAAATTGGCTTGGAAGGCCTGAGAAACCCCAGGAAGAACCTGTTGCTGAGAGTCAAACCAAGTACCTTACCAACCCAAGCCATATGCATTACCGCTGTTGTAGCTTGCAAGACGGTGTTGCTTCTGAAATGTACTGAATAGGAATGGTGTTAATCAAAAACTGGTTATATTCACAACTATATTGTAGCAATAGTACTTGAGCCACTGTTCCGTGTTATTGAAATGTTAACAAGAGTAAGTAAATGCTTCTCTGAGGGAGTGAGATATCATTGAATTGGTACTTTATATATTTTCTGAACTTCTCGGCAGTTACAGATCACAAGGAATAATAATTATCTTGGTCAAAGAGGACACTAATCAAATAAATGGGTCGAGATCAGGCTAAATGAATGAACTAAGATTCAATATGTTAATATATATATACATATATACACAACAGTAAATAAGTCAGTTAATAAACCATTAAAATATCCTTCATTCCTTCTGTGTTAAATTGAAGGCATTAATTTGTGTCGAACAGCCAATTAAGCCTACCTCTGTGCTTCACATAAAGGCGTGTTACATGTGATCACCGCTCTTTGCTCCATATATTAGAGCATGAAACCGTTAACACGGAAAACACCATTCAGAACATATCAGGCACAACGAATTTACTGTTATAGCACTTTGAACTATGAAACAGCAGTGATTATAGGCTGACTTGAGTGTGACAATCCAAATGAGTTTAAACGAAGCCGTATCAGCGTCTGTGACATATTTCTGTCTGTCTATATGATGTATCAATTATGGCGCGGCCGCATCAGACCACGTTTCAATTTTACGAGAATTTTGTCAGTCCGACATGGACCTGCCACCTGTGGCTTGCATTATCTCGAAAGATGTAAGTCCAAATTTTTCCTGTGGGATGATTATGCAGAGCTACGAACTGTCTGCAAGGTGGCAAAGTGGTGAAAGTAGCTTCCTCCAACCTTATTGAAGAACGGAGATGACCATTTCAACGCGATGCCAAGATGCCCCTTTCCCGTAGCTGAAGACACAGGTGAATTTCTGCGTACCATTTACAGTTTCTATCTTGTCGTAAAAATGCTATGCACCTTGTGTATCAACAAAACGAACAAACAAAGAGCAAAATCCGTGGCCTGTAGTCCGCAAACGAACTATACCGACCGAGCGACCGCCGCTTGTCGGCGAAGTTAGTGCCAACTGTTGCGGGTAGAATGTGTCCCGTGGTGAGCGCAACGGATCCCCACGGCCGTTAATCTCGATTTTCTAGACCGGAGCCACTATTTCCTTGAAATAGGTCCTCATTTGTCCTCACGAAGCTGAGTTGATCCCGTTCCAGACCCACTACTTCTCAGAAAATCTGGTAGCGCCGGGAATCGAACTCGGGACTTCTGGATCTGTAGCCAGGAACTCTGACCACTAGACCACAGAGGCGGTATGTACCTTTTGTACCAGGAGCATTAATTACTATCGCACAGAACAGTGTCTTTCAAGGATTACGTTGAAAGTGCAAACATTTCTTTTTCATAAATGTTGTAAACAGCTGAAAGTAAAATTGTCCCTGTGATTAATTAGGACCAGACTATGAAGATGTATGGGGAACGGACGCATAGCTCCATATATTCTTAACTTCGTCACTAGATGAAAGTGACTGGTTTGCTTCACACCCCGACCACATTTTACCCAGGAAAATAGCCCTCGGTACCTGTATAATTGTCCCTGATATGACTCATTTCGGAATTTAGAATAATAGGATTTACAAGTGCGGACGGGAATGGACTGATAAGGGTAGAATCTTTGGAAACGTTCTTAGTCAGTGTGTGACCGTCTCAGTTCCGTAAGAAGTAGTCTCTTGACCTGCTGTACAAGTATTGTTTTCAAAAGCCCAGTGAAGGGACTGGGATATACAGTTAATTAATCATTAGCCCATCCACAATTAGTTACATAGTTCCAGGGAATTTATTTTGCCTAAATAAGTCCTGTTTGCAAGGCTCGAGTCGCCTCCAACTTATTTACTTAGCCATAAACCTTCCTGCCCCGCCCAAAGTGCCCTATCGAAACTGAAAAAGGGGCCAAGTCCCAACAAAGTGCTGTAGAGCCATAATAATTATAATTCAATTCCTCAATTCATTTCTTTATTATTTATGTGCAGTGTCAACAGCCGCAAGGCCAATTAGAGACACAACACGATGTAGACAAATAATTACATTATGGACAAACACAATATAAAGTCAGACAAATTAAAGGTAAGCACTGGAGGAAAAACACATTAATGCAGAGAAGTAAACAAACAAACGAAGATGAAGGGAGGTAACAAGAACAAGTTAACTAAGAATTGCATAACAGAGAACATTAGGAGTATCAACAAATATTATTAACAATTTTAGGCTGATGAGTATAAATATAATTGAGAGAAACTGTTCCGATTGCAAATATGTCGAGATCTTTACACATCGCGTTGGGAGCATAGGCGCCCCCAGCAGGACAGTGTTTATTAGAGGGACTAACACTAAATCGTTTAGAGGTTTCTAACATTTCCCAGTATAATAAAAACTACGATAATAATAATAATAATTTCCAAATTTACGGTAGGCTTACGTACTTCCACTTACTGCAGAATTGGCAGAAATTAGAGCGGATATGTGTAGTTTGAAAATCACTCCTTCGCCTCGATTATACACGGTCCCTATCAGTAAAGTTCAGAGGAACGGGATTTTTAAGAGAATTCCATTTAAATAAGAGATTCCTTTATAGACCGGTCTAGAAAACCGAGATTAACGGCCGTGGGGATCCGTTGCGCCGACCACGCCACATCCTCTATCCTCAAAAATTGGCACTGACTTCGCTGACAAGCGGCCGTCGCTCGGTCGGTATAGTTTGCTTGCGGACTACAGGCCACAGAGTTTTTGTGTGTATTCCTTTATATAGCAAGAAAGTCGTCATTGTAGTTGGTTTTGCGAATACATAAAATAAACGGAAGTTCACTGATATCTCAAAGCAACCTTTGAGCGGTAATACATTTTAATCTTAAATATGTTATTAACCTAAGCAGCTAACAAACTCCATGGAGCAGAGGTCATTTTGTGAAGCTAATAGCCGCTCAGATAATCAAGAAATGCCCCCCCCCCCATCTCCTGAAATACCGTGTTCACAAGAGCTGCCGCTGGTCCCACTTCTCATGCAAATCAATCAAGTTCACATCTTTACACACTATTTATTTCAGAGTTATGCTTAGTTCCTCCAAGTGGGCTCTTTCCTTCGGATTTTCCCATTGTGACATTTTCAACTTGCGTCCTTATATTAATATGAGATACCAAGTTTCAGAGCTATACAAAATAACAAGTACAGTCATAGTTTTATATATTTTAATCTTTATATTTATAAACAGCAGGCGAGAAGATGAATGTATTTTCTTTGTGGGTCAATTTTCATTTATTAGCGTAATTTCCAAAAACCCTAATTCGTAGCATTTTTTAAGGATTCATAACTATGTTATATGTTACCTTGATTCCTGGTGACGAGATATAAATATTCAGTGTTCTCTGTGTTTTCTTGTGGACCGAGCTATTCACTCGCGTCTAGTACAGCTTCTGTGTTCTTTGTGGTTTTTATTTTCCTCTCAGTATATTGAACATAATTATCTCCTTTTTTCAAGCAGTAATGACTACTGGTATGAATTTCATGTAACAGCCATTTTATGCAGTCTTTCTGTACTCGTACTTAGAGGACATTCTCATCCCTTAAACTCCCCCCCCCCTTCCAAAGTGTTTTTCTAATTTTTATTTTACGCTCAATGGATCTGTAGTGCCCTCAGGAAAGACCTACGTTTGGAATTCATCACAACTACACGTCATTTCTTTCTAACTCCGGATACAACTCGAGCTTTATTGATGGCTGGATAAAGGTGCAGGTCTGTAGTTAACGACTTTTGCTATGCCTGTATATACTTGTCAGTGTATTTAACTGTATTTGCAATTTATTTAACGATGCTACCAAGAGCTGAGGTTACGCGGCGTCCAGCGATACCATGAACATTGAATAATGAATTTGAAATTGTGTGCATGTAGTTATCAAGGTCTAATTCCAGGTAGACCTACTATCCCAGAATTTTCCCGGAAAGGACAGTCTGTTTCAGGGCCGAGATTTGAATTCTGGACATATCAAATACGAAACAGGATTTCTACCGTCTCCACGTGTTTGTCAAATTGTGAAGTCTAGGTAAAGGGGCTGAGATATAAGGACGAGAAGTAAATGTTGACATTCAAACAGTTTTCATGGGGTGTTTGGAGTGGATTTTGGCCACTGAATATAAGGGTCCGCATAAATTTAACTACATGTCTTCATAAATAATTAAATGCCGATAGAATAGAATGATGATAAATATAGTGCAGGGGGCACGCGATAGCGTAGTTGATTGAGGCACTATGCTACAAGCCGGAAGGTCGCGGGTTCAAGTCCCGATGAGGTCATTGGATTCTTTAAGTTGACGTAATCCTTCCAGCCGCACTATGGCCCTGGGATCGACTCAGCCTCTGACGGAAATGAGTACCAGGTTTCTTCCTGGTAGTAAAGGGCGGTCGGCCCTTAAGGCTGACAACCTCACCGTCATCTGTGATTTGATCGTCTAGAAATTGTGGGCGCCTTGACGTCTCACAACCCTATGGACCTCCACGGCCTCTTACAGGGATAGCTTTACCTTCTCAATGTTGTTAATGTTACTATTTTAAAACAAACTTATGATTAGAAGCGCCAGGAACGTTGCTGCTCATGTTTATAAAAGAAAATTACTTTTGAAATAGTAATTATTAGACTGGAAGTTTAAATGACACATATTGAACTGATGAACAAGATTCCTTCATTCAACACAAAATGAAGAACTGGAGCCTTGCCGCCTTTACCTTCCATTCACTTAGCACTTCGATCGGTAATCCGATGTTTAATTTAATTAATCAACAATATGTAAAACCTTACTTCTACTGCAGAGAGGATTTCATTAACAATGGAACAGAATTTGTACTACTGTTCAAATTACGAACTGCCTTGATCTACGACCTGCGACCTATGTATGTATGCTTCTAGCAATATTTGTACTGCAGTGAGGGCTATGTAAGATTAAATTTGGTAGCAAATGAAGAGCAAGAAAGATTGACAAGGCTCAGAGGCGCTGTTATCTTATAGCTGATAAGGGTACATGCTGCTGTAGCTTACTCTCCTCTGATATAGTTCTATCTAGACACAGGTTTACGTAGGTTACCAAACATCACTATTTACTCTACGCGTAGTAAGAATTAACTGCGACCTAATCCTGTGCGACACAGTCCTTGAAAATCTACAGTTGTAAAAAGGTCAAAGCTATCCCTGTAACAGGCAGGGGAGGCCCATAGGGTTGAGACGTCGAGGCGCCCACATTTTCTAGACAATCAGATCACAGATGACGGTGAGGTTATTAATCTTAAGGGGCCCATACACGTACGAGTCCGACTCAGCTCGGGTTCCAATGAGCCAAACTCGTCCGTGTGTGGGTCGCAATGTTGGAAGTCAGGTCATGCGTTTGTGGTGAAATTAATCTGAGCCCGGCTCCCGAATCAAGCTCGCCGAGCCGGACTCGCGAACCAGACTCGTACATGTATGGGCCCCTTTACGCGCCGGCTGCCCTTTACCCCCGGGAAGATTTCTTGTGCTCAGTTCTGTTAAGGGCTCTCATTAGAGCCCATCTTGAGCCAGGTTAATCCACTCAACATCCTACCATCCTTTTTGGGGGTTTTAAAATTTTAATAATCTTTATGGATATAAACGGACGTTATATTTTTGTATTGAAATCATTTTTACCAATGTTGTATAGAAAATTATTTCTATATATGAGTAAAAATGTTATATTTAGCGTTTATTTTTACTAATATAGAACTTCTGAGGGTATGAAGGGATTATATTATAGGCCTAGAAACGTAAATCTGAGTCGTAGGCCTGTTAAACGGAAGACGTCTAGCTCAGTATAAAAACTAGAATAATTTTTGGGAAACTGCATATTGCAAAGATTATACAAAAATATAAAACAGCCTAATTTGAAGCCATAAACGAAGAACCACCATTTGACTTTGGGAACTCCTATTCGACATTCAACAGGCAAATTTCCGCTTAATGTAATCTATGTAGGCCGATGAAACCGAACTTATGTATAGGAGGAACGTGTGAAATTGGGATTAATGAAGTAGAACACGGATTTCCTCAGTTGCCTTTCCGTAAATAACTTATAGTTCCGAAATTATATCGTGTAGACACACACAGTAGGCCTGTGTCTTAGTAGAATCGAATGTTGGGGTTAACTTGTTGGATGTTCAATAGGCTGTGTATTTGTATCCTTTTTTTTTTTTTGTAAGGAGACGTAAATGATTATTCGAGGTTCCAATCCGAGTGAGAAACGCTGCACATTATAGGCCTATGCGAATGTCTTTATTTTACTGATATTCCATAGGCTCCTAGAAACAAGTCCATTGATTGGCGAGAACGTTGACATTGTTTTTACTTTAAGTGTTGTGTGTGAGGATTCCTTTTAGATGCTGGAAAACATAGCAGGTTGCTTCTCCTGAATTGCTGTTTGCTAGCTCGCATGCTTAATTTCGGTTCAATTTTGAAAGACTTAAACAACCGTAACAAGCGTATTAGTTCATGGAACTACATAAATTTTTATAACTGATGCGTGAAATTTGAAGTTCTCTTGGAATTGAATAGGAATATTACTGTGTTCTTCAATATGACTCCATGTAGTCTGGTAGAGACTTAGCTACTATTTGGAGTAAGTCGCTTCCCACATCTTCAGGGAAATTACCCTCAAGATGGAGACGGGAGCTTCCTCAGAAATGTTTCGCGCCCTTATACCGCACTACCCAGCATTGCATATCAAATAATAATCATCCATATATGTAATGTATTCGCATTTGCGAGAAAGCTTTAGGGTTGCCATGACAGGTTCCGCCCGCGTCTGAAATGCTACAGGTCGGAAAAGTTTCATTCCAACAAATTATTGTTATGGAGAACGTTATAATAATGACCATCGTATTTTCACTAGCATATGGACTATATAATGATTTCTGATCCTATGTAAGCTAATAAACTTCTTTTAATTTTTTCTTAACATCTATAGAAATCAAGTTTTTGAGATGCATCCATTCCTACTGTAGACATAAACATAGCCTCAGGCCCAAGTGGTTATTGAAAGTTGCTAGGATAGGAACAGCCATCGGAAATTTATTCTGACCACGTTTAAGCAGATTGAGCTTAACGAAGCAAGTAGACGGAAAATTCTACGCTCTGTAGTATTTGAGTAAATACATAAGGTTCTCACAAGCTCTAGAGTGGGCCTATTGCTCCTAATGCCCTTGTTCCCGCATTACATTGTTGACAGCGATATGTTAAGACTGCTTAAAGGCTTGAGGTCTTCATTCTATTTACTTAAATATAGCCTAGAACCCAGACGAGGAACTTAAGTGTTCGACATAGGGGCTAAGTGCACAGAAGACAGTGATATCTGTATTTACGTTCTGTATACAGCTATCAGCTTCTGCCCGGAAAATCGAAGTAAGCTGATAGCCTTAAGCCTAAGCCTTATCGTAGAGAAAGTAGACCTATAAACCTTTGATTAACCACAGCAATATAGAACTTTGCTGACCTGCTCTGATCGACGACTGCGGGCTGCATCCATGACCTGGCAGCCGCCAGTTGGGACGTAGAGAGCGGTTCCTCTTTGAGGCTGGTGACAGGACCTCGCGGTTGGTGGTGGTGGTGGTGGTGGTGGTGAAGTCCCGCCGCTGTGGCTGCGTCCTGGTGGTGGTGAAGGCCGAACATGAGACCGCCGGGTCCGACCCCACGTGTGGGACCCGGTGGTGGATACAGCTTGCGTCCCCACGCGGCTGCGACAGGATCCAACTCCACGGGGGGCGGGGCTGCCGCCGCCGCTGCCGCCGCTGTGGCCGGCAACGACAGCGCTGGCCACGGGGACGCCGTGGCCCCCACGTATCCGCGATCTCCGCACGTGAAGTCCTCGGACCGCGTCTTGCGGGCTTTTGTTTTACAGCGTGTGCGAGCTTATGTTGCGCAAGAAAACTACTGTATGTAGGCCCTTACACCAAACATGGAGCTGTGTCTGTACTGTGTCCAGGCATGAGTCCTCTGCACTTCACTCGATAGATATGAAACTACGCTTCACGAAATGTCTGTCCTTGTACCAGAATCACAGGCTTACCATCACTCCTGTACACCGCAGGATGCCTGAGGAACCAGCTACTATCACTGAAGCACTCGGGAACAGTCAGCACGCGGAAGTGGTCACAAGGCTCCGTTTCGCGTGGTCCGTCGTGCTGGACAACACTGAACAGTCGGGCTCTCCCTGTGCCAGAAGATAACCATCGAGTGCTTGTGACTACGACCAGACAATTTGATGGTTTTGTCAACCTCACGAGGGTGGAACTATGGAGGGGAAAAGAGAGGGCGCAGGGTTGGTGGGCTGGTAGTGGTGGTGGATTTGTTGCTCACAAATATTGTTCCTATTCAGACGCGAGAGTTTCTCCCTGAGGGTAGCCACTACCCTCTTCCTCCACCCCCTTGCGTGGCGTGCCACTCCCCCCGGAGACACGTAAAGCTCCAAGGGAGAGAGACTCACTGGTACTGGGCCACTAGAAATGTGGCTCGTCTATGGTACCCTGGCGCCCAAAATGAAGACGGTGGGTGGAGGGTACTTCGAAAAGGTTGGCACAGGAGGATCGCGGTAGGCTGAGCCACGCCCCCAGAAGGTGTCACCACCAATCACAAGGGAGTGACACGATTCACTTCGACCAATGAATGTTGAGTGACGTCATGGCGTGGACAGCCCCACGGTGTCATAGCATTATCATCTGTTTTCTCATGAGAAGAGGGGATGGATATGTTCGGGTGGCAGAGGGGTCAGGTTGAGGTGGCATGGCGAGCGCAGGACGCGCACAGATGAGGGGGTTTCTCCACTGCTCTGTAGCAGCACAGCATCCAGAGCACCGGTGGTGGTCTCTAGTGGCAGAGGTGGGGATTTCATGCTCGCCTCAGCGACGAGACCCGCGGCAAGACACGCGACAGGGCCGGACCGCAGACCACTAGGGACCATAACCATTGAAATGATAATGGAACACTACTTCCCGTAAATCTATCGGTAAAATGGGAAAATGGTCTCACATTCTCTTAGGGGCGGTGGATTTCAGGCCCAGCAGTGAGTGGGTAAATCAGCTGGAGCGTGAAGCTTACCTCCTACAACCCAAATTTAAACCGTTACCAGTGTCGTCTTCAAGGTACCCTATTATATCAGAGACCTCAGGATAAAATGTAATCATTTCTTTTTCAAAGATTGAGCTGAGCTTAGGCAGAATTCAGAAATATTTTCTCATAGCGCTTAGCACGATGCTGTAGGTCTTATGTAACGTAAAGTTGTTCTTGTGCTTAACCAAGTAAGCACTAAGTCATGAAGGAGTATGAAAGAGTGGAAATATTGATCCACATTTTCTTGACCTAGACACCAGTTTGAGGGGAGTAGTCAGCTCCACGCCTTGGCTGCTTTACCCCCGGGGAAAAAGCCCTCGGTACCCATTGGATAGGAGACTTGGTGGAACCCACAGCCAGTCTGGACGAAGTGTAGAAGAGAAAATTTTTGACCCTACTGGGACTCGGACTCCAACCCCTAGGTCGTCCAGCCCGTAGCCAGCCGCTCTACAGGCTGCACCATCCCGGCTCCGTGTCATTTAATACCAGCATTCTGAAATTGATGTTGGCCAATATGTGCATAAATTTTCCCGAATAATATTGCCACAGAGATTTTGAAACAGTTTATTCTGTACTGATAAGCCGTTTTGTAATACAGGCAGGATATTTTTCTACTGTGCCGGGGTGCGAACTAATCCCTGTGTGCTCATTTCTTGGTTGTGGCTTCCCTACTCAGTCCACTGCGGCAATAACATCACGGGCTGGAGGTTACTGCTCCCCTTGCAATGCGTTAAATACGTAACATACATACATATGCCTATGTCTCATATGAAGGAACCACAGGGCTCAAATCCTCTTCGCACTGAATTATACTAAACACGTCACTGTTACTTTGTGTACAAAGGTCTATAAGATATGAATTCTTCGTACTCCGGTACGTGTCGTTTTGTTTCTGTCAAAATAAAATAAAATAAAGACTTTCCTGAAAGAAAATAAATTGGAATCAGTTTTGCGTGTAAAGTGATGGACGATACCAAGTACAGAACCTAATCGTCACTTTGCTGCAACGAACGTGCATCTATTCTTTCGTACGGTCATAGTTTCAATGACTGTGATGTGGTCCTTGCAGTCCATTTTAATATTCTTGCGCAAGGCTCGTGAAATATTGCAAAACGAACGCCTAAGACAAGCGTCGATGTACGTAGTTCGAAGTCCTTTATGTTGAGACTTGTTGTACACATCTTTGGGTCCTGCCTATTAACACGCCATTTGTTCTTATATTACTGAAAATTTTCAGCTATTAGGTATATTATTTATTCCGTTTTTTTCCTTACAGTTGCTCTTCCAGCCCATTCAGGGCCCTGGCCTCTTATTCAGTTCCATAATCATTTTTCACAGATGGTAGGACTCCTTGGGCGAGTGATCAGTTAGTCACAAGGCCTCTACCTACACACAGGACAACACAAACACAGAATAAATGCACAGAGACATGCATGCCTCGAATGGGATTCGAACCCACGATCCCGAGCGAGCGAAGACAGTTCATGCATTAGTCCGCGTGGCTACTGTGACCAGCTTTTGTTTTCATGGACACAACAGACAAGGCAGTGCAGAAAATATACATAGGCCTATCATATAAAAAGTTGCAATTCATTACTTTAGATATGGTATCTAGTTCGCCCTAGTGCGACGAGCATTGTGACACTTGGCGTTTTATTAATGACGAGTACGAGTTGGCTTAACCTTCATGACAACTGACAGAGATGGAAAGGCGGCAACAGGAGGCGCGAATAGCGGGAACCCATGCATGTGCACAGCCGTCAAACGTCCTCACGTAACATAATTATATAAAACCACTGTTCTGGTATCTGCATAATACTGTCACGTGTAGGAGTGACTTATACGACGGGGTTTGGATTGAATGATTGGATTTGTTGCACCTTATTTACACATCTCGTGACTACAGGCAATACAACGCGATGGCTGATCTACACACTTTCCAGTTCACCGTTGCACACACAATAGCGTTCTCAGTCTTCACTAGTCGTATCCTGGCAACGGATATATAACAGTCTCACTGTAGCTTCAAGTCACGCATCTAATTCATTTCTTGACATTTCTTCTCTATCAACTTCCACTGCCATCTCCAGAACTCTACCCAATTCTCAACAAGACACTCAAATGAACTCTTCTTCAACTGAACTCTTTCGACTTCTTCCAACAATTTTTAATAACTTTCCACGGACAACGCAGAAAACACAGCCTTTATTATTAAGGAGACGTGTTTATTGACCCTTTGGCTAACAGTGGACGTCTTATTGTTGCGCACGTTTACTTCCGCGGGAATGTGTTTACCGAGTCTCAATTCATGTACATTTTAACAATATTCTTAAATAATTTCATCGACGAAATGAGTATATGCGAATAATTTTATAGCTTACATTCATGACTGATGAGTCAGAATTTGTCCGAAATATTGTCTCATGCAATTATTTCAACCCGAAGTGGAGTCTGCAAAAAGAATCAAGGTTAAAGTCTCGCAATGTAGACCTACTTTGTCGAAGGTTGCAAAGGTTTTATTTGAAAATGAAAGGAATTCACCGTAGGCCCACGACTAGAACTTGGCCGAAACGCCGAAATGGAGAAATCACTGATTCCACGCGGGGAATGTGGTTTTTAATTCACTGAATGAAACTCAGGGTTATTGCCGCCGATTTTACAAAAAGAAATGTTAATTCTGTTAATTAATCTTTTTCAACACAGACAGTCGCTGGAAGTGAAAGAAGGCGGAGAAAAAATAAAAGAGTTTGGGAGAAATTGCGTGCCATTTTTCAGTGTTTATTTCTTTATTTGTCTATGTAGTAATGTATTTATTTCAGAAGATTATGTACACAATGCCTGCTGCAGTCTGACAGCCTCAGCTTCACAAGGGAGACAGTTTTATAATAGCTTGAAAATGGTTTTGAGTTTCTTAAATAATTTGTCATGTGCCGCAAAGAAAGTTGTCATAATTACGCTACGTTTGTGGTAGATGGACAATCTGCAGACAATAGAAATACTGCAAGGCTTCATCAGGCTACTGAGTTGGTCATGGACTGTCTTTGTTACAACTGCTTCCTTACCCAACAGGCAACAGCCAGGTATTTCTTCAAACCTTTTGACAAAATTTTAGAAGATGCCACGGAATTTATACCAAGCGTTTGCTTTTTATGTAAAAGGGTAAAACTATCCCTGTAACAGGCCGTGGAGGTCCATAGGATTGTGAGACGTCGAGGCTCCCACATTCTGTAGACAATCGGCTCACAGATGTAGGTGAGGTTGACAATCTTATGCACCGGGCGCCCTTTACCCCCAGTAATACGTAGTTGTCTCCATCTTCATGTTGCTTTTCCTCCTTCACTTCCACACATTCTCCTTAGAACCCTGATCTCAAACACTCTCAATATAACAGACCAAGTTTCACACCCACACAATAGAACAGATGCATCAATAATTAGTCTTCATTCATTCATCAATGGCTCTACAGCCCTTTGTTGGGCCCTGGCCTCTTCTTCAGTTTCGTAATCATTTTTACACAGTGGGTACGACTCCTTGGACGAGTGATCGGGCAGTCGCAAGTCCGCTACCTACACAAGGGACAACACAAACATAGAAAAAGACGCACACATAGACATCCATGACTTGAATGAGATTCGAACCCATGACCCCAGCGTTCAAGCGAGCGAAGACAGTTCATGCCTTAGACCACGCGGTAATTGTGATTGACCTAGAATTATTCCAGGCCTATCAATTTATAGCTCTAATAGGCCCACATGCCTATTATTTATATATCTGAAGTAAAGAGACGTAAAGAGTAGTGAGATACGAAAACGCATGAAATAAATGCTTTTGAATTAAGGGTGCAGGCTCCCCGAAACTGGAGTGAAGCGAAGTTCTCTCATTACGATTTACCGCTAGACTTGGGGTAGCGAGCCGGGGGTTCAAGCGGCCTTGCCGCGTCACACGATACAATCTTCCCCGTTACGTGTCATCTTCATGTCTTGCCATTACTTTAATGAATCGTATTCATTAGTCGGAAAAGCATAGTGACAACAGCTGATATATTCACTGTGTCGCTCCATATTCTCACCCTACGTGGGCCCTACACATTTAAAATTGTCGATAACAAAGGAGTTGGTTCCTGTATAAACTAGGAATACAGTTATTCGTCCTTTCCTAATCAATACAACCTACCGACTGTGACTGAGATAAGGAATAAGACGGAATTTAATCATTAGCTACATCAGCAATGTTTTCGGTAAGCCTGTAATAAATTGGGGTTTCAACCAAAGGCGATATAAAACAGCCGAGCCTGCTGTCACTTCCCTTCCCTCAAACAGTCTATTCTATTCCAAAAGATCGTATTAAAACACCAAATTTCTTTGGAAGTATTATTATTATTATTATTATTATTATTATTGGTCTGCCAGTTCCTGCTCGGTATATCAGAGACTTTGCCTTGTTCAGTGTTTGCTCCAGCCCCTCGGTCGTCCAGCCAGTAGCCAGTCTCTATACCGACTGCACTATCTCGGCTTCTCATTATTATAATTATTATTATTATTATTATTATTATTATTATTATTATTATTATCATCATCATCATCATCATCATCATCATCATCGTCATCATCATCATGAATATTATTTTTCTCGTCACTTAAAGGCTTAAACAAAGTCTGGGTGCCTATCCTGATATTCTGACCTTTTAATGATAACTTTGGCTATACAAATAATTATTACTTTATTATTATATAATATTATATTATATTATTATCAGTATTTTGTTTTTAAATTCTTTCATATACTCGTGCTAAATTTTCAGTTGGACCCCTGGGCTGTTAAATTTGCACGTTAATAAAGAAAATTTTAATTATTTTTGCATACAATTTGTGTTAAAGACTTTGGCTTATTTTCTGACTCTAAACTGTACTTGGATCAAAATTCTTATTATTTAAACACACATTGTGTAAGCTATTGAGTCTGATACGAACTAGTCTCTTCGCTTTCTGCCATTAAATAGTTTTATATTACTTTGCATCAGCTCACCCAGAATGGAAATTCAATATAATTCCGTTGCATGGAGCTGTCTTGTCAGCACGTACTGCAACAAGCTGCAACTTTCTCCTCTGAACGTTTTCTCCCTTGTGTTAAACAGATTATTTAGAAATCATAATTTGTAATTTATAAATACGTTCTGGATAACAAGAATTTGCACATAATATTAGTGAATTGGCATTATTTATAAGGAACATGTATAACAGTTTTATTACCTGCCTTTCACTTGTAGAAGGTGTTCATAAGGGATTTCAACACGTCTTATACTTCGTTTTCACATAGTAAATGCCCTTCAATTTGCTGCCCCTTAGCCACAAATGCACAGACCGCCTCTGTGGTCTAGTGGTCAGAGTTCCTGGCTACAGATCCAGAGCTCCCGCTTTCGATTCTCTCCGATACAAGATTTTCTAGAAATAATGGGTCTCGAACGGGGGTTCACTCAGCTTCGTGAGGATAATTAAGGAGCCATTTCAAGGAAAAAGTTGCTCCGGTCTAGAAAACCGAGATTAACGGCCGTGGAGATCCATTGCGCTGACCACGCGACATCTTCTATCCGCAAAAGTTGGCAATAACTTCGCCGACAAGCGGCGGTAGCTCGGTCGGTATAGTTCGCTTGCGGACTACAGACGACGGAGTTTGTTTTTGTCTGTTTGTCTTTAGGCCTGCGCCTAATAAAAGTAGAGTTTCTATTGGTGAAATTGTCCTCTTTGGCCATGATGTGGTAGGCCTAATGGCCGTATGAAATATCTGAAGCATTTCCTACATATAATGAGAGAAATCACTGAATCTTCGATAAGTATAGGGCCTAATTCTAGATTAAAGTTCAGAGGAGAAGACAGTAAAAAAAAAGATAAAATTGTCCCTGCACTTAACTAATTAAACACTACGCCATGAAGGTGTACGGGGGAATGGATATATACGTAGATGCACGTTTTCTTGACCTCTGCACTAGTTGGAGGTGAGTGTTAAGCCTCACGCCCCTGCTTCTCTTACCCCCGGGGAAAGAGCCCCCGGTACCCATTAAATGAGAGGTTAAATAGGAGACAGTCTGAACGAGATGGAGAAGTGAAAATTCTTAATCATATCAGGACTTAAACTTCGACCCCTCGGCCGGCCAGCTCGTAGGAAGATAGCGTATATAAAGAAAATAAAGGAAACAAGTATCATGACATGGGAAAAGAAAAAATATTTAAAAGAACTTTATGCATGCCGCCCCTTAAAATTTACAACTTTTCTCTGGCAAACAGAAGCAGACCTAGACACACCTCAGGCCTATGTGCCTATACGTTATTTTACAACGTGTTCTTTTGGATCCCACTAATTGAACCTTCCTCATCTTCTTAACAGTGAAGCGCAATTTAATAAAATGTATCTAAATCTTACTAATTACATTCTCATGCGTCCCCCTCTCCGTTCCGTGACGCCTTCTCAACAAGAATCTCACACACAAATTTCTTATATCCGTCTTCATTTCCAACCCCCTCCCCCCCAAAACCAGCATTTAAGTCCACTATCTCCTTGCTAATTCATTCTGAGGAGTATTTTATTTGGGAAACTCTTTTCTCTACAAGCTTCTTTAAGTCCTTCTCCGGCAGTAGACCTACAGGAAGTTCCAGAAGTTGCGTCCCTCTTCTCCTAACACACCTGTGCTTTCTTCAGAATGGCAATGCAGTGACGCACTACGCATAACAAAGTCTTGATCTCCACGGTAGGAACTGTCCATCAATGCTTTATCTCAGTAGGCTAGAGGTAGAAAATCAAGAAGTTCTGGGAAGAACTGATCTCCTACTTTGTTTTGATACGACACGCGTCGCATAAAAAAGTCGCCTCTTAATTGGCTTAAGAGTGTCAGGAGGTTGATTTCAAGGTAATGAAGTTTACATATTCCCAAATCATTGTGTTTTCCAGTCACTGACTTACTCCATGAAGCAGAGCTGTTGCTGGAAGCTGGAAATCTCTCAGCTTGAGAAGACACTCCCACCTCCACCCCCCATTATGGGAACCGAAATATTGTTACCGTGTTCACTAGAGCCCGACACTGTATCTTATCCTGAGCCAGATAAATCCTGTCCACATTCTCACACCATATTCCTTCAAGCTCAGTAGTTTTAATGTAATTTTCCCATCTGCGTCTCTTGCCTTCAGGTTTCCCGACATAAATTTAGTCTGCATTTCTCACATCTCCCATGTGTTCATTGACATAACGTAGGTTGTCACTTGGAAACAACACCAGCCTCTCATAAGAAGAAAGCAATTTGGTCAATATAAATCTGCAGAACAGAGTCCGCGAGAAGCTAATAGTCGTTGAGCTAGTCAAGATACATTCCCCGTGTTTGAAACCCTGGGGTTTATTGCCATGTTCATGGGAACACATTCTGAGCTAGACGACTCCAGGTCTCATAAAACATATATAAGTTCACTAGGGACATAATCTGTGCTCTACGGTCAAAATTTTAGAATTAATTGATATCGCAATGATTTTAAATAAAATATATGCCTAATTATCTTGAGCTAAACATAGATATCTGTAAAGAATATTCTTATATCTCCTGGAAGTAATTTCTTTTTTTCGAGAGACTGCTATAGACAATTTTCCCTCCAAAATAACACCCGCTGAGCTTCTTGTTACTTGGGGGAGGGGGGGGTTCTGTAAAGACGAGACATGGTCACTTGTCAGGGATACGAGTGGTCTCTGAATAGAAGGTTGCATTACACTGAAATGGCCTAAAACGTAACCCGTACCACACAAATATGGTCTTTTAGAGAAGTTTCGCTGTATTTGTGTCATACGGACAAGGCTTATGGGTTCAAGTACCTAAGAAGGGTACTTTCTGGAATGTGACGCAGTATAGTCCCGTAGGAGTCCACAGACGTTTCGAAGAAGCATACTGCCTCCATCATCAGTGTTCTGCTTGCTGCCTGCTTTTTGCTTGGCTTCCTGTTCGACCCTGCTTTTGGAGGTAGTGTGTTCTTCTGAAAGAGCGTGGCACCCCGTTGTTTTGACAATGCTCCTCAGAATATGGCGCCTTCAGATTTTCAAATGTTCATGCGAGCCGGGCTAGTGTAGTCAGTATAGCGACTGGCTACCGGCTAGATGACTGAGGGATCTGCGTTCAAGTACCTGTAGGGTCAAGAATTTTCTCTTCTCTATGAGGTCTGGGGTCCATCCAGGCTCCTATCCAACGGGTACCGTGGGTAAAGTGGCCGGGGCTTGAAGCTGACCACTCAAATCTAACTACTGCCGAGGTCAAGAAAATGTGGATCTATACACCCATTTCCCATACGCCTTCATGGCGTAGTGCTTAGTTAGTAAAGCAAAGGGACAACTTTATCTTTTATTGAGGTGGGTTAGAATACGTCAACCATATTCCTGCGAGGTGTAGAATGCGAGGAAAAGGAAACCCGGTGCCTGGGGGTATAACTGGACCAACCTGTCACAGCGGACATAAATACAGGGACCTGATCCTCCAGGTTGGGGGTTGGACGTAAGTCTGAAGACCTCTCTCCTTAAAATGATTTGTTGTGTAATGTGAAGAAGTAAAAACCGGCCAGGTCTGGGGCGGAACCTGCTAAGAAGGGCTATGACTGAAAACAATTTCCTCCAACCTTTGTTAATAGAAAATTAAATATCCTATCTCTTGATTGTCTTAAAAATGTAGGCAAACCATTGTGCAGAGCGTACAAACGAATTTTAGAAAAGGAATTCGAATTCTGAACCTTACTGTAGACTTTATCGTACACTGACTGGCCTACTCGACTAATTTTTTTTCCCTCCGCTTCTACATTTCTTATCAATCGTTGCCACTGACTTTCACTGCTATACTTTTATCTTCTCGTTGCTTTACATGGAGGGGGTCTGAGCTAATTACAATTACTGGCTGAAATTTACATCCTGGGGTCACAGCGTGAAGTATTAGATTTATGTACGCGGTTATACGAGGCTAGAGCTGCAACCCTGCTCGAAAGTAGTGCCCTTGTTTGAGGGGGAGGCAGCTCGCAGGAAAAAACAGCGACTATAGGACCACTCCAGCATGGCATATCAAGGATTGCTAATTCGTTTTAGTTGCGGCTAATTTACTTCCCTCCTACCCCCATCCCCGTGCATAAAGTCCACTATTGCCCTCTTTCGTCTTTTTTTTTTTTTTTTTGCAGCTTGGGCATGTGTCACATGAAGTGGCATTGTCTCACTCTTGATTTGTTTTAATTAACGACTTCTTTATGGGATGTCTTTTTCTGTCTTTATTGGGCTCTATAGGTCCACAGAATATTTCTGTAGTGAGCCTACTAGCAATGACGTCATGTGATTAGGTATGATTGTTAAAAATGCTTGATTTGTCAGGATTAGTTAATTAAGCCTAATTATTGTCTGGATATTATTTTCTTTTGTCTACTAAGGTAACCATTGTATGCCATTCGCCAGCAAACCTTCTCCTTCCCATTCCCTTCCCCTTCACCTTTTCCTCCACCACCTCCTCCTCCTCCTCCTCCTTCACATGATCCTCCCCTCCACCGCCTCCACTTCCCCCTCCTCCTCCTCCTCTTAAGAATTAGTCAGTTCTGGCCTCCTGCAATCCAAAAATTGTTCTTCCGCCTTTATGGATTAGACCCTCCGGTCTCTTCCAATTAAGAATTAACTTAGGAAATTATGAATAATTTAGATACTGATAAGAATTGTTGCAAGGAAATCGGCCCATCGGAAGGCCCGTACCCACGTAAGACATTATAAACATAAAATAAGGTCGGCATATATCTAATGGGATTCGATCCATGTCCCCAGTGTTTGAGTAGTGAACGTGTGTATGAGTATTTACCGCACAGCCTCTTCTAGAAAACACTGGAATACACAATGTGTTTCATCAGTAGGGCTATATGCCGTTCTTGATGTTCATGCGCTCGTTGTATAGGCCTGTAGGCATACGCTTACCGTTGTCATTGACGTCACTTTAGCGCCCGTCCTGATGTCAGCAAGTCTACGCATCTTTCTGCGTTGGCAGGTGTTAATGTTATCCTCCATCTTCAGATCTGTAAATCCTTTCCTATTCATATGATTATACATTATTTGGTATTTCTTGTGACAAATAGGCACGATTATTTTGTCGGACGACTAATTAATGGAAGATTAGTGAAGTAATGCGAACCTGTTGATTAGGTAACAGTAGTGGCTCTTGTAGTGTCTGTTAACTGACATTTATTAGTAGAGCCTGTTATTATGACTAGAATACAGTACCCTAACTCAAACCTTCAGAGAAGTGAAATGTTAATACGGGTTTTCAATGGATGAATCTACTGGACACGAAGTATAAGGAGTTAAGGCTGTTTGAAAAAGGGTAACTGAAGAAAATATTTGGAATTAGGAAAGATGAAATGGCAGGAAGATGAAGAGAATAGCATAAAGAAGAGTATCATAATTCGTACCGTGAACAAAATAATATGACGATGAATTCCAAGGAAATGAGATATCTGGGACACGTAGCATGCATGGAGAAGATTAAGACCGTAAAGAATTTTAAAAATCTAAAGAAAAAAGGACGCTTGAAAGGCGTGGTTGTAGATTTTGTATCTGTGCGTAATTATCACGCTACTGATGCATATAGAGGGCGTGGAGGTAAATCTCAACATATTACATGCCTTCGTCTCTACAGTCTCTGCCGTCGCTGGAGGCGACTGGTAAACGCCATCCTTCTGCTCTATGCCTCCATTAACCGATGCAAAGAAGATTGCTTCGGCCCCAGGGACGCTCTGAACATGGTAATAAAGGGAGGAGTTCCTAGGATTTATCACAGCGGTTGTTATAAAGCGGCACTGCTAGTGTCGGGAAATGAACCCTGGCCATCGAGCTTCTAGCTACTCACTTTGCTATCTCAACTATGCAAGCCGATGTTAAATAATAATAAAACGAGCCATAAACATTCTATGTCAAAAGTGAGTTGTCCTGTTATAGTTGGCTTCTTCTAGTGGCTGGAAGCTGAGTCACTTTCCGGTGTTCTTCACAGAGGGAGGTCTGCTCCTGGATTAACGATAGGCGACTCACAGAACTCTATCTTACATATTCCCTCGATACACGCAGCTCTTTAGAATATCCGAAACCCATCATACGACAACGGCAATGAGCTGGAATCTGCCTGTAGGCGTGCCTATATTGTCTCTAGTAGGTACAGAATAATCAGGGTTTGTTGAGTCGGCGGCGGAGGCTGGAGAGTGCTAGGTCCTGTTGAGATTTTCCAAACTCCCCAGCCTGCTTGCTCAATCCATCACTATATATACTCGAGCCTCACCTCCGGTCTCCCTGAGTTTTATAGAGAGAGGGGTGGGTGCGCTATGAGAAGGGCTGGAAGTGAGGAACACTGCTTTAGCGTTTACATGTTCGCTTGTCTTCTATTGGACTCTGATACAACACACTGTAATGTATTGGTCTTCAAGTTTCCAAGTTCCACCAAGTCACACATCACATCATCGGATAGACTTCTCTTATTTTAAAAGCTGAGTTCTTGCAACGTCAGAACTTAAGGTTAAAATATACAAAACAATATGTTTGCCTCTTGTTGTAGTATATGAATGCGGGATTTGGTCCCTCACGGCAGGAGGAGACAGATTCGAGATGAGAGGGTATCCAGCGCTCAGGAGAATGTTGGGCTCTTTCTCTTGCTCCGAGAAATGTTTACACATTTCTGTTCTTGAAAGATCGCTGCCCTTTCTAGCTCAGTGTGTGAGTCCTTCTATGGCTCTATTATTTTCGTTGTTGTTATTAGTATCGGTGTTATTTGTAAATATAAATTGAAAATTATATGCAAATTAACATGTTTAAAACTAATATAATTTTTCCACCCTTAAACTTAACAGCATCCGCTTTGATTACTATTGTGACAATCCGCAACCTCTTTCTTCAAATAAATTAATTTTAATATTATGCTCTCATTCACGATTGGTGTCGTCCCTTCGACTTTGCCCACTAAGAGTTTTATCCTGCATTTCTCACCTTCCCATACTGCACTGCGTTATGTAGTACATCTAGTGTGACATCATCTCTTACTTTTGCTTTTGTAGAACCTGTCCCCCACTGATATCAACAGTCGCCAGCTTTGAGACCTACACGATCTTAATCTGAGCGAATTACGGGACTGAGACTTCAAATCCCGAACAGAAAAATGGATTTGTATCAATCACCAAAACCTCATATTGTGGAGTGTAGTCATGCAAGGAAGGGTTGTGATGTATTCTACTGAAAATATACAAAAGTCATAAACCTGTAATAAAACCAGTTAGCTTGTTAACTAACTCAATTAAACAATACCTTCTTGAGAAGCTGATAGTCGTTCAGATGATCAAGAAATACCCCACCTTTTATTGAACCCACATGTGCATTATCATATAACCACTGCAGTGGAGTTTAAGGGTTGTAGTTAAAGAATGAAAAGTTTTTTTTAAGGAATCAGTGAGGTATATTCTCAGTGTTCTCGCAGTTTCTTTTTCATTGTTAGTGGGGTGGGACTAAGTCCCTTGTACTGCGGCCACTTCTGGCCTATTGTACCAGCCCCAGATGATAGGTGAGGGTGATTGTGGAGCAATTGGTGGAATGAAGATTGGTAGGGGAAACCGAAGTACTCGGAGAAAACCTGTCCCAGCGCCAATTTGTCCACCACAAATCCCACTTGACCAGACCCGGGATCGAACCCGTGCCGCCGCGGTGGGAAGCCAGCGACTAACCGCTTGAGCTATGGCGCGACCCTACTCGCAGTTGTTTGCCTTGCTCTTTGCACGCTTGCTCTTGTCGAAGAACTTCTCACCCGAGTTTCTTTTAAAGTACACATTTACTTTGTGTGTGTATATGTATTTCGGCCTCAATATGTTTCTCACGAGCACCTTCTGACTGGGCAGGCTAGTGCCTCTAAGCTTTATTTAGACTTCTGGTGGTAATTATTTACAATTTCTTTAGTAAAACCGTCACAACACAACTATATTAAAGTCAGTGCCTAGTTTGGTTCTGCTACACGTTTCGGTTATTAAATTATTTATTATTATTATTATTATTATTATTATTATTATGAAGCTACAATAAAGATCGACAGACTTAGATGTTTGGAGTCTATTAATGCGAACCTTAAGACACAACCCAACCAATTTTGGAAATACGTGGCGTCCTTTAGGAAAAAAAGCTCCACTTCTGTTCAGCTCATTTGGTAGACCACTATGAAGTTGACAACGCATTTGCTGATCACTTTCAGTCAGTATATAATAGTTCCTCTCCAGGGGTCTTCCCCTCCCTTTCATC
>NW_019745078.1:1546481-1549207 GCF_002891405.2 Cryptotermes secundus
GCCACTTCTGGCCTATTGTACCAGCCCCAGATGATAGGTGAGGGTGATTGTGGAGCAATTGGTGGAATGAAGATTGGTAGGGGAAACCGAAGTACTCGGAGAAAACCTGTCCCAGCGCCAATTTGTCCACCACAAATCCCACTTGACCAGACCCGGGATCGAACCCGTGCCGCCGCGGTGGGAAGCCAGCGACTAACCGCTTGAGCTATGGCGCGACCCTACTCGCAGTTGTTTGCCTTGCTCTTTGCACGCTTGCTCTTGTCGAAGAACTTCTCACCCGAGTTTCTTTTAAAGTACACATTTACTTTGTGTGTGTATATGTATTTCGGCCTCAATATGTTTCTCACGAGCACCTTCTGACTGGGCAGGCTAGTGCCTCTAAGCTTTATTTAGACTTCTGGTGGTAATTATTTACAATTTCTTTAGTAAAACCGTCACAACACAACTATATTAAAGTCAGTGCCTAGTTTGGTTCTGCTACACGTTTCGGTTATTAAATTATTTATTATTATTATTATTATTATTATTATTATTATGAAGCTACAATAAAGATCGACAGACTTAGATGTTTGGAGTCTATTAATGCGAACCTTAAGACACAACCCAACCAATTTTGGAAATACGTGGCGTCCTTTAGGAAAAAAAGCTCCACTTCTGTTCAGCTCATTTGGTAGACCACTATGAAGTTGACAACGCATTTGCTGATCACTTTCAGTCAGTATATAATAGTTCCTCTCCAGGGGTCTTCCCCTCCCTTTCATCGTCATCATTGGGATCTCTATCTTTATCACATATTTCTGATTCAGATATTTTTAAAGCCATTGCACGTCTGAAACCATCGGAATCTGTCGGTTTTGATAACATTCATGCATTTGTCATTAAGGGTTGTTCTGATATACTAGCACCTGTCCTGAAGCATATTTTCAATCTTAGTCTCTCTCAGCAGTGTTTTCCTGCATTATGGAAGCAAGCGGCAGTTGTTCCTATCTTTAAGAAAGGCAATAGTGCCTCAGTCAACAACTACAGACCTATTTCGATTCTTTAAAATTTTTCGAAATTATTTGAGTATGTTATCCATGACCATGTTTCACACAACCTCAAGTTGAAATTAAATCCCTGCCAGCATGGTTTCACAAAATGTAAATCCACCACCACCAATCTAGTGACTTATCTTGATTTTATTACTCCCCTAGTTGGCTCTCAACTACAAGTGGATGCCATTTACTTTGACCTAACTTTTGCTTTCGACCTCGTTCCCCACTCCTCGCTTCTTCATAAACTGAGTGCCCTTGGATTTTCCGGTGGTTATGTAAACTGGATACGCAGTTACCTAACCAACAGACAGTCGCGGGTCCGAATTGGTGAAACTATTTCATCGCCCTTTGAAGCAGTGTCCGGTGTTCCACAAGGATCTCTTCTTGGGCCTCTGCTTTTCAATGTCTACATACACGACTTGTGTGATTCAATTAAGCACTCCAGGTACCTACTCTTTGCAGATGACATTACAATTTACCGTGCTATTAGCTCTCCTGAAGATTGTAATCTTGTGCAATCTGACATTGAGTGTACACGTAGCTGGTGTGCAGCGAACTATATGAAACTCAGCGTGAACAAAACCAAAATTATAACGTTCTCCACGAAAAGTAACTATTTGATATACGAATACAAACTTCTTCATTTCACTATAACTCGAACATATTCAGTGAAAGACCTGGGCGTATACCTTGATTCTAAACTTCATTTTCATCATCATGTTAATTTTATATTTTCACACTGTATTAAGATGCTACGTATAATTCGCAGTATCACCTTTAACTATTCAACTCTTGGACACATGTTCATATTATACTTTACTTTAGTTAGATCCAAGGTTGAATACGCTTCAGTAGTTACGATTTGGCTTTAGAATAATTGAAATTGCACACCTTGCAAAAGAGGAGATATCACCTTCATGCGCTCTTCCTAATTCAAGTGTATCGTGGTTCTATACTTTGCCCTTGTGCTTTGGAAATTGTTGGCCTTCGGGTCCCTGTTCTATATATCCGAGACTTTCCTATGTTCAATGTCTGTTGTGTTAGTAAAAAATTGCCCCTCTGCTAGATGCGCTTATGCTGCTAATGTTCTTTGTAGGGACGTTGACGTCTTTGGACCAAAAACTCTGTTGATGAAACATATATTATACTGAACTAATTAAACTATTATTATTATCATTATTTTTATTAATTTCGTTATTATTATTGTTATTATTCTATGCTACTCTATTTGAAACTCATATTCTCACATTGTGGCTTTTTATTTGTATGTTTGCTTCTGTATCTTTATTCATGCTGTATAATTAGCCGGTCACGGTAGCCGAGCGGTCTAAGGCATGCACTGTCTTCGCTCGCTCGGAAACCGAGATCGAGGGTTCGAATGCCACTCAGGGCATGGATGTTTGTGTGCGTTTTTCTGTGTTTGTCTACAGGTAGAGGCCTTGCGACGAGCTGATCACTCGCCCAAGAAGTCCTACCTTATGTGTAAGATCTAGTAAACCGAAGTGAAACGGAGAGTTTCATGGAGATGGGCCTAGGCCAAAATTGGGGCTGTAGCGCCACAGGAAAAAAACTGTGTAATTAATATAGATTATCATTTTTGTATTTTGTTTTTTAATTATTTTTGTGTATTTCTCTATTCGTGCTAGCTTTGTAATTGGCCTCTGTGCTGTTAAGTTTGCATGTAAATAAACA
>NW_019745078.1:1549222-1603979 GCF_002891405.2 Cryptotermes secundus
ATTATTTAAAATCAGAATTTTCCGCGGATTGTTTTTGGGTAGACAGCGAGTTGGAATTCTCATTCGAGACAGTACAACTACAGGGAGTAGCGACCGTGCCTTAAGCGAGCTCCAGGTCCCACTGACCCGCTAAGAAGCACCTGGTAAGATTCTCTTCCAGGGTTATGCGGTGGGTAGACAGGATTCTTTAACCATGGTAGGCAAACTGCCTGAAGGAAAGAAACCCTTAATCAAACCCTCGTCCCCTAGGATACGGGGTTTCCAGTAAGCTGATAAACGGCTCAAGTAAAAAAGTTGCCTATAATCGTCAAGGTTGTACAAAAGCAAAAGTAAGAAAAATGGAAGTGAAACTGCACTGCGTTATGTACGTCTAGTCACGTGGAGGTTCAGTGCCGTAATGCTTTACTGCCAGTCTGAAACTCCTCACTTTAGTGGACTGCGCGAATACAAAATGTTTTATTAAAGGAATAAATAAACCAGGCAAAGAAATACCACAAATGACACTCTTTGCGAACACCATAACACAGTTCTCACGCACCGCCATTTCCTCGGCATTTCGGACGCATCTTTGCAATATGCCATCGTGATATCTGCATTAAGAAATTCGTTACAGCGGATAGTTCGGCCTGCATAGTGACTAGATCACGGATTTGATTGCCGAGGGTTCGGGGTTGGATGCCTCGCAAAGTAAAAAAATTTCTATCTTCTCCGCAGCGTCCAGGCTGGCTCCGAGGACCATCGCGCCTCCTATCCAGTAGGTACCGGGATCCCTTCCCCGGGGATAAAGTAGTTGGGACGTGAAAGCCGGCACCCACTTCACCGCCGAGGTTAAGAAACCGTGAAGCTTAAGCATAGGATAGATTTACGCTTAACTGCAGCTTGTTGAGCTGAGATATATACGCGATCCTTTTCAGTGAGATTATAAAATAAACGCGTTATAGAGAGGAGATTTGATGACCGCATTTTCCACCTCCAAAAATATATTTTCATTAAATTTTATAAATGCTGGAGTATAACTTTACTTGTCGGACAGATGATTATATAAATTCATGCCGCTACAGTAAATAATAAAGATCCGGGATAGCGCAAACGACTGGCTACGGACTGGACGACCGAAGGGTCGGAGTTGGAGTCCCGGTACGGTTAAGAATTTTCACTTCTCCATCTCATCCAAACCAGCTCGCGGGTCCACTCAATCTCCTATTTAATGGGTACCGAGGGCTCTTTCCCCGGGGTTAAAAGCGGCCGAGACGTGAAGCTGACCGCTCGCCCCCAACTAGTGCAGAGGTATAAAAACTTGGGTTTATAAATTCACTTCCCCACAGGTCTTCATGGCGTAGTGTTGTATTAGTTAAGCGCAGGAACAACTTTACCCTTTTTACGCGAAATACGTAATATCTTTAGTGTCCATCTGGGTTTGGCAGCAAAGGGTTTTATTGCTGTAGACAGTGTGGGTCTATTAACGTTGTGAATATTAAACAGTAATTGAAATTGGACTTATAGCTTCATGCATTACTGTTAATTATCTCTGTCAACGTTGGGTACGTATATTCAAATCATCTTTTTTATTGAAGGATGAAGAATTCTGTGTACCTAAGCTTGGTTTTTTTAATTAGCTTAGTGGGGGGTGGAGTCCAACTGGGTCCACTCGGCACGACGGCGACTGATTTGCCTATTGTAGCCTGCCCCGGGTGATTATGATGATGAAGAATTTGGTGGAATGAAGATTGGCAGGGGAAACCGAAGTACTCGGAGAAAACCTGCCCCAGAGCCACTTTGTCCACCACAAATCCCACTTTACCAGACTCGGGATCGAACCCAGGGCGCCACGGTGGGAAGCCAGCGACTAACCGCTTGAGCTTTAAGCTTTAGGTTAAGTATATATTTCCACTCACGGATGTAAAACTTCGGCTATAATTCTAATCCACATGGTGTATATTAGACCCTTTCCATTTTTTACTAGCAGGCTAGAGGATAACTCACGTCATAAGGAAGCTACATATAACTCTCTGTTCATTACCGTGCCCACAAGAGCGCGAAACCCTATCCTATCCTGAGTCAGATGAAGCCTGTGCATTTTACGTTACGATTACACAAAGAGGATGCTTTTCAAAGCACGAGATAAGAACCACTGCAATTAGTCTTATACATGTAAACACTTTGATGGATAAAGGTAAAGCTGTCCCTATGCTTAACTAGTCAAGCATTACGTCATGAAGACGTATGGGGGAGTGAATGTATAGATCCACTTTTTCTTGACCTCGGTACTAACTAGAGGTGAGTGGTCAGCTTCACGCCCCTGCCGCTTTTCCCCCGGTACCCACTAAATAGGAAAGTTGGTGGGCCGGTCTGTACGACGTGGAGACGAGAAAATTATTGACCCTACCGGGACTCGAACTCCGAACACTCGGCCGCTCAGTTGATGCATATGTCTAACAAGTAGAGACCTGTTTGTTTTCAATCGAAAAATGTGACTTGTTTTACTTTATTTTAATAATACTGTAAGGATATAATAATATAGTAATAATAATGTATTATTATTATTAGTAGTAGTATTTAAACGCTATATCTGACTTGGCTGAGAGCCCATATACCCGCGGGGACATTATGTCTCCCTGAACGAGATAATAACTGGGACTGAAGGCCTGCCCCGTCATTCTGAAAGACGTGAAGCAATGGGAAGATATAGAGATTATTTTTATGCGGCTCTATCATACGTAAAATATAAAAAGATGCTAAAACTTGGCATACACAGAGAGCTAAAGATAATAGAGCAGTGTTTCGCTCCGCCGCGGTATCGACTGGTGCTAATGGGGAAATATCACCGGAGCGTCAATCCTCGTTTATTCGGATCTGTGGGCCGGATTTCCCTTCTCCCCTCCCACTCACTGCACCTCCTCCCAAGAGACAAACCTAACGATCTCTTCTTTTGCCATCATAAAACCATAGCTCTTCGGTGCAACTGTACGGGATGGTTCCAATGTCGCAACTCCCCTCGTGTCGTACAGGCACGCTACATGGCTGCGTGTCGAGCAGCTGTATTCAGTCTCGATTGTGCGCATCAGAGGCTCAAATTGCGAACATTGGGTTAAATAATTTTAATTAACATATCTGAAAAATAAATTGATCAATACAGGGGTGGGGTAGTGGTCAGAGTTCTTGGATACAGCTCTATAGGTCCCGGGATCGATTCCCGGCGCTACAGGATTTTCTGAGAAGTAGTGGGTCTGCAACGGGGTCCACTCAACCTCGTGAGGATAATTGAAGAGCTATTTCAAAGAAATAGCATTTTCGGTCTAGAAAACCGAAATTACCTACCGTGGGGATTCGTTGCGCTGACCACGTGACACTCTCTATCTACTAAAGTTGGCACTAACTTAGCCGACAAGCGGCGGTCGCTCGGTCGGTATAGTTCGCTAGCAGGCTAAGACCACGGAGTTTACTTTGGTTGTATACAGTTCAATCAGTATAGTGACTGGTTTTGGCCTGGAAGACCGGTGTTCAGTTCCCGACTGGTTCGAGGTTATTGTTTTAACCACTAAGTTCAGAGCATCTTTCAGGCCCACGGAGTGTTTCACCCAGTAGGAAAGTACCAGGCGTCCTTTGTCTGAGAGCATGAAGCAACAAGTTCGTAAGATTAGTGAAACCTCACTAATTCGGAAAATTATTTAATTAATTCCTGGTACTCATTTCTGTTAGAGGCTGAATCAACCCCAGCGCCATTGTGCAGCTGTGTGGAATAGATCAATTGAAATATCCTGTGACCTCATCGGAAATCGAACCGTATTTGAGAAGGATTTACGTAAAAATACTTATTTTGAATTAGAAACTCCGTGAGTTTAGTCCGCAAGCGAACTATACCGACCTAGCGACCGCCGCTTGTCGGCAAAGTTAGTGCCAACTTTAGCGGTTAGAGGGTGTCGCGTGGTCAGCGCAACGAATCCCCACGGCTGTTAATTTCTGTTTTTTAGACCGGTCTTATTTTGAATTTTCTTTTTCCCCCCTTGGCACTACAGCCCCAGTGGGCCTAGATCTACCTCCACGAACTTCTCCGTTCACTTCGGTTTTTCTAGATCCTACACATTCGGTAGGACTCCTTGGGCTCCTGATGAGCTCGTCGCAAGGCCTCTACCTTTACACAAACACAGAAAAACGCACACACACAAACTAAACATCCATGCCCTGAGTAGGATTCGAACTCACGATCCTGGTTTCCAAGCGAGCGGAGACAGTACATGCCTTAGACCGCTGGGCTACCGTGACCGGCTTATTTTGAATTATATATTAAATTGTCTATCTCCAGACCATCTACGAGGCCCACAAATTTTACAGATTCACGTCAATTTGGAAATAAAAGAACCGCTGATAAGTTTTGCCATGAGGACGGAGCCACATACGAGTATGTCGCGGTCTTCAGAAGCAGCCCGGCCGAGAGGAATAATGTGGCCGGGTAAACAGTATAACTCCTCATTCTTTGTTCCTTCCCCTCATAAAAAGGTTACGGCTCTCTTCCTTCCTTACCGCATAGAAAATAATATCAAAGCCATATCTCTGATTTTTTCTTGCCGTAAGCACCTTTTATGTGCAGACTATGAATCGCGATCAAATAGCAATCCCGTGAGGTATTCTTAGCAGGGTCATGATTCTGACGTTTATGCGTGGAACAAATGAATTGAAATATCGCCATGACAAAACAAGCGAACTTTTTTATACAACTCACTGTCCTTATTATATCTAGTTATTTAAAACAAAGAAATCCATATTTTTAACTTCGTTTCTAGAGATTTTGAGAAAATTTATAGGAGCCGTCATATATTAATTTCATTGATCTAGTTGTGATAAGTGCAAGAAGTGCAGGGATATTTGTCATATCACCTTGTCACAGATGGCTGTGAGGTTGTCAGCCTTACACGCCGGCCGCCCTTTAACCCCAGGAATATTCCTGATACTCATTTCTGTTAGAGGCTGAGTCGACCCCAGGGACATACTGCGGCTGGAAGGTTTACTTAAATTGAAAAAAAAACCACCTCAACGGGATTCGATCTCACGACCTTATGGCTTGTAGCATAGTGCCTCAACCAGCTACGCTACCGCGTGCCCCCGATAAAATGAATGAAAAACTTCATTTTATGAGATAACTAAGGCAAAAAATGGTTGGCCTACTTTGCAAAGGCCCATATGTATGCCTACACGTGCGTCTGTTTGTGGTCTTATGATCAATGTAAATGCAGTGTGATGGTGATTGGCATTTAACATCTCTGAAGCTTTCAGGAGAAACTCAGAATAGGACACAATTTTATGACCCCAATGGTGTGAAATAATTATAGAATTGGGTCCATGCACGCTAGGATCATGTCCTGTGAAACACTCCCACGGGTGCGGGGGTTGTTTCTTCCCTTGTCTCGTCAAGGGAGTTTTCCCAGTACCGGGTAGATGGACAGACGAGAACCGCAATTGGCCTTCTGAGAGACTCAAGACATCCATGAGGCCATCAGCCACTGGCCTGGACGTGCCTCCACATTTGGCCTGATACCGGCTGCCTCACAAAGCTCGTTCTCTACTCACACGATTGTTTTTAGTTAGACAGGGTGTAATTGAACTCGGCGCTACCAGATTTTCTGAGAATTAGTGAGTCTGGAACGGGGCCCATACAGCCTCATGAGGATAATTGAGCTATTTCAAGGAAATGGCGGCTCCGGTCTATAAAACCGAAATTAACGCCCATGGGGATCCGTTGCGCTGACCACGCGACACCCTCTATCCACTAAAGTTGGCACTAACTTCGCCGACAAGCGGCGGTCGCTCAGTCGGTATAGTTCGCTTGCGGACTAGAACCACGGAGTTCAGGGTGTAATTGAAAGTTGAGGACAACTTTTGGACATGAGTTCCACATACCAAAACAAGAAAGAGGTCCATATAACCACGTGTGCGGAAACATTAAATTGTGAATTCACATTTATTAACTACAGCTGAAAGAATACTGTCGTGACCTATTTAATTTTAATTTATTTTAGCAGCGTTGTGCGTTATGTTCTCAGTAACACCTGTCGTGACTGATGACTAGGCAGAGGAGGACCCACTCTATGGCCTCCACGCTCTCCTGACTTTAATCCTCTGGATTCTTACCTTTGAGGACATTTAAAACCCTTGTGTATGCATGTACTGTTGACAGAGGAAGGACTCTTCACTGTCGAGTTGTGAAGGTCTTTCAGATCATCCGCAAGCCCCGGTATCTTTGAACGGATATGGCAGTCCATGTTGAGACTTGTCGAAACTTCCATTGAATATCATTGAGGACTCTTTCAGCAGTAACTCGCAAATTAAATGTGTTCCGGACACGTGTGGATATAGACATCTTCTCTTGTTTCAGTATATTGTCCGAACTCTTCAGTTACACCCTGTGTCACTACAAATAATTTAACAATGTTAGCTGCGGTCCATATAACTAACTCCGCGTTGCGCAGCCACTCGGATGGTCAAGAAATTTTCCGCTTCTATGGAAACCGAAAGACATTTATAGGGTTCACAACAATAAAATATACAAGAGAGATATGTATTGAGGCTCGTCAGGGCTAGACGTTTGTTGTAGAGTTCATGACATCCATCATATCAAGAAGTTCTCTATCCTGGATATCAATTTAGAAGAAACTTTCTTAAAGAACTGAAGGTCTGAATTTTAATCTGTAACCAAAATTGATGTAAGGATCCAGCTAGTTCAGTTGTTAGAGCGACGGACTAGGCTGGGAGGCCGGGGTTTGATTCCCGGCAGGGTAAAGCAATATTTCTCTACTCCACAGCTTCTAGACCGACCCTGAGTCCTACCTAGGTTCCTGTCCAGTGGATAACTTGTGGACTTCTTACTTCTGGAATAAAGCGGCTGGGGCGTGAAGCTAACCACTCACCTCCATAAAATGCCGACGTCAAGAAAGGTGGAACTATATAACACCTCCTTCGTCTTAATGGCTTTGTGCTTAATTAATTAAGCACAGGAAAAATTGTACTTGTTGACTTAACCTTAATTGGTACTTAAGTCCTGTTCCAGTAGGAATTCTCGATGTCTGAATTATGAAATTTATTGTCCTTCTTCAGTGAGATAAGGAAGAGAACTTCCGCCAATGGTCACATGCCACTGACAAACTCGTAGTCAGTGAACCAGCTGATAAAATTATTCGGGGTTTTAAAAAAACAAAATGAACCATAATAGGAGAGACGATATTACTAAGCACTCGTCCATAGTTTTTTGAAGTATACCAGTAACTTCAGGCAAACATCAGTAGCATGCAGGAACAAAGGAACCCCAAAAAATATTAAGTTATTAGTTTCGAAACGTTTACAGGCATAGTGGTTTCATGATGAGGATGACAGTGGCGACTGCAACCATGACTATGATTATGGTAATGACGAAGACAACTTCTTCAAAGCCGAGTATAAAATCTTCATACTCGGAAACCACAGAAGCATCTGTCTATATATATATATATTCATGCATCCGTTCGTCCGTCCGTCCGTCTGTCTATCTATGGCTGCACAGCCCTCGACCTTGGCCGCTTTTTCAGTTTTTAATCAATACGCAGTCGGTAGGACACCCTGTACGGGGGATCAGCCCGACGCAAGGCCGCTACCTACACAGAGAATAAACACACACAGACATCCATGTCTCGAATGGGATTCGATCCCAAGATCCCAGGGTTCGAGCAAGAGAGTACGGTTCATGCCTTAGATTACACGGCCACTGTGATGGGCACAGAGGTAACCACATCGCTGAAATACATCGTGTAGTCAAAATGACAGTCATGGAGGGCGATATGTAGTCTCGTGTCGGGATGTTGGTAAACATGTAAAATCCGCAAGGTTTTGGTCGCAAGATCTGAAAGAGATTGAGCATACTGCGAGAACTAAGCGTAGATATGAGAGATAATTTGTGGTTCATTTAATGACGCCGTCAGTAGTTTTGTCTGTACAGAGTCGAATGGAAGAATGATCACGCAGTGGTTAACCCTAACCCTGTAGGATGTAGTAAGAGGCAGTTGTGTAATCTGAGGTTCTGTCCTGACAAGTGATTATGAGTACGAAAGGAAAACCATGAGAAGCTTCAGTTAGGATAACAGGCATTCCTGCCGAGTTTCGAACCACAAACCTCCTCAATAAAAGACAGAAGCGTTGTCAGTTAAATAAATTGTGAAGACGTCGTTCGGATTCAGCTGGCTCTGATTATGTTTCATGAATATCTCTTGTGAACACTGTAGTAATCCTTTGGGCTCCATGAAAGTTGGGGAACTCCTTGGCCGTTTGAACAAGTACCAAAGAAACAAAAGTAAACTCCGTGGCCTGTAGTCCGCAAACGAAATATACTGACCGAGCGACCGCCGCATGTCGGCGAAGTTAGCGTCAAATTTAGTGGATAGAGGGTGTCGCGTGGTTAGCGCAACGGATACCCACGGCCCGTTAATTTCGGTTTCCTAGACCGGAGGCGCTATTTCCTTGAAATAAGTCCTCAATTATCCTCACGACGCTGAGTGGACCTCGTTCCAGACCCACTACTTCTCAGAAAATCTGGTAGAGCTGGGAATCGAACCAGGACCTCTGGATCTATAGCCATAATTCTAACCACTAGACCACAGTGGCGGTACCAGCTTTCCAAAAAGGAGAGGAAGTTAAGTTTCTTTGTTAGGCTCCATTTATCATATGTACTGTCTGCATTCAAACAGTATGTAAATTATCATTTATCTGTTTATCTAGATATACTTAGATGGTAATTAACATTTTATTTTAATCAAGCTTTAATGTGGACCTTCCTTGAATCACGTGTCCCTTACTGATAAGCTCCTGGAGCTTTCTTTAGTTACGGTTCCGATGCTTGTATCTGCATCCCTCAAGGGTCCAATCTGGCTCAACCAGAACAGCGGGCCATGAGTTTGCAGAAGGTTAGCCGCAACTAAAGCAGGGACGTGTAGCGCCTAAGGAAGCAGTTACAAGCGACCCACAGGAGGCTCTTCCCCACACCTTTCAACAGGCGTCTTACAAAACCATCCGTCTTTAGCAACAATCTTCCAAACATTACTGTTTGGACGTGGGAGGGAGGGAAGGGTAACTGAGTTCATGGCACAAAGGAGAGTACAGTTTCTCAGCATTTCTTGACTTGCAGCACCTTTGAATCTCTCTTGAGATAGTTCAATACAGTACCCAGATAATCAGCTCTGTAGAAAAGAGCGCTTCAGAATCAGGCAGTACAGAGTGTCAAGATATTCCCTGTTTAGAAAGCACCAAGGTTCAACACCGTTATAAAAACGCGTCACTGTCCAATCCTGCCCTGAGCTAGTTCAATGCAGGTCATATCTGACCCCAAGGAGTGTAATGGTCGCTCAGCTAGTCAAGAAGTCCCTGTCTCTTACGGAACTCATAAGTTCATTATCATCATCATTAAATCCTACAAAAGGCAATATGGGATTTCTGACAGACAGTGTGTCCCTATGGAAGGTTTTACTCCGTCCAGGCATATTTCATTTCTCCTGCCAGTCACAGTTGCAGAAGGACGTTTCACTATCTCACGGCGATAAATATGAACAATTAAAGGTAAAGGTAAAATTGTCTCGCCCGTCACGGTAGCAGAGCGGAAGCCGGGATCGTGGGTTTGAATCCCACTCAGGGCATGGATGTTTGTGTGCGTTTTTCTGTGTTTGTGTACAGGTAGAGGCCTTGTGACGAGCTGATCACCCGCCCAAGGAGTCCTACCGAATGTGTAAGATCTAGAAAAACCAAAGTGAACGGAGAAGTTCATGGAGGTAGGCCTAGGCCCACTGGGGCTGTAGTGCCAAGGGGGAAAAAAAGTTGTCCCTGTGCGTCATTAATTAAGCATCACGCCATGAAAACATATAGGGAATGGAGGTATAGCTCCACCCTTTTCAGACCTTGGCATTGATGGAGGTGAGTGGTCAGCTTCACGTCCAGTCAATTTACCCCCGGAGAAAGAGCACCCGGCACTCACTCGAGAGGAGGCTGACTAGGTCCCAGAACCGGTCTGAACGTTGCAGAGAAGAGAAAAATGTCTTACCAAGAAATGAACGTTTGCCATCCAACCCCTTAGCCCATCGATATACCGACCGAGCGCTCTCGGCTGCAAATATGAGCACTAAGCCTTCCCATTACCTTTTGGGGAGTGACGCCATATAGGCTGGTAGAGCATTACTACGTTTTCCATCATCCGAAACGTTAACACATGACTCCCAGAAGATAACACTCTTTATAATTCTGGTAATGTTCGGTCTAGCTGATTTAACCTCCGCGATTCAAGAGGCTGAGGAAAATCACGAAAATCTGGAGACAATTTAAGTTGTCACCGACGGAATTACAAGGGACACGCGGTAGCGTAGTTGGTTGAGGCACTATGATACAAGAAGGAAGGTCGCGGGTACAATTCCCGATGAGGTCATCGGATTTTTCAATTGGCCTAATCTTTCCAGCCGCACTACAGCCTTGAGGTCGACTCAGGCTCTAACAGAAATGAGTACCAGGAATCGTCCTGAGGGCAAAGGGTGGCCGGCGCGTTATGCTGACAATATCACCGCCATCTGTGAGCCGATTGTCTAGAAAATATGGGAGCCTCGACGTCTCACAACCCTATGGACCTCCATGGCATGCTACAGGGATAGGTTTAGCAGTGGATTTTGTAACATGGGCTCCCTTGGATACGATGCAGGAGTCTTAAATTCTACACCACGTCTTTCAGTATACATTTTTATAGCTTATTAATTTTCCCGATGAACTGATAGTTTTAAATAATTAAATTGTGATCGCTTTACAGCCCAATTGTCTCTACTCAATGAATTATTTTCGGTACTTCGTGAGAGTTTGGTAACCAAGTGCGGCGACAGAGTGCAGCACGTGTTGGTTATAGGTAGTACTAACTTTCTCGGTAGGAGGATCTGCCAAGACTAGTCTCTCTGTCGTCAGCTTCGATTTTTTAGAACGTCATGACACTTGTATTTTGTGTACTTTTATTATTGGATGTTACGATGTGATTGCATATACTCGAAGCGGAGAATCTAGTTGATAGGTGGTGTTGTTTACTGTACGATTTATACTTAAAATTTGCAGTGTATATTTAGGATTTACTGTGAAAGGGGGCGATTTTCGCACTACGTTTCTTGTTAACAAGCCTTAAAACTTTAAACTGCCATATACACTCCATAATACTCTTTATATATGCAGACTTGTAACAGATCGTAAATTATTCTGATACTTGTTAAATGCTGTTTCTGCACCAGTCTCTGCAGATTTATACATTAATGCGTCTTCATTTAAAGGTTAGAAGTTAAGAGCAGAGAAGCACATGCTACAAAGTTTGTACATCATAATAGCAACAACTTGTGACTATACATGGGAAGCGACTTACCTAACTTATTATCATAACACAAGGATTTATAGCATGTGTCGTCGCCATGGAAACCTCTCCTGATTCGCTGTTTCCAATGGGTATAATCATTTCTATAGCTACAGGTTGGGATCCTTCCCTCTGTGGTAACTGACTCTCCAGTTATTAATTAATCAATAGGCAGAGTAAAAACTTCGTGATGTACAAGCGCGGGGCAAAATTCTTATTGTTTGTGCTTAATATTATGAAGGATCAGTGTTAACTGACTACCTTAAGATAGGGGCACACGGTAGCATAATTACTTGGAGCACTGCACTAGAAGCCGGAAGGTCACGGGTTCGATTCCCGATGAGGTCATTGCACTTTTCAACTGATCAAACCCTTCCAGCCGCCCTATGTCCCTGGGGTTGACTTGTCCTCTAATAGAAATGAGTACCAGGAATCTTCCTGGGGGTAGAGGGCAGCCGGCTCGCAAGGTTGACAACCTCACCGCCATCTGTGAGCCGACTGTCTAGAAAATGTGGGAGCCTCGACGTCTCACAACCTTATGGGCCCCCACTGCCTGTTACAGGGATATCCTTACCTACATGATGGTTGATAGCGTGTGCATTCAGACATGTCTGAAAATAGTAAAATAAACTACATCAAGTCTGATTCAGATTAGCCGGCATGAAACTCGGTTACGTCCATAATGTATATGTACAGCATTACTGTTACAGCGACCTGCTCCATCGGTGTGAAGAGCATTATCTTCTGGGATACAGTGACGTGTAGTTCGCTGAAAGTCAAACGACTTTTCGGAGGAACATATCACATCCATCTTCAGGGTAGAAAACATATCTCTGTTTGTCATTTGGTTTCGCGTTTGTTTCTTGCTCGATTAATTCTTCCACCCTGAAAATAGGTGCGATATATTCCTCCTATGGAATTCTACCCCATAAGATAGTACTCTTCATAACCACCGCTCTGAGAACCTCAAATCTTCATTTATTTATAATTTATTGAAAAAGTTCTCAGTAACTCGGACTGTATACCTACAGTATCTAGTGATTGGTTGACTGCGTACAGTGAACTGGAGAAGATGAGGAAGGAAGTGGTTGTGGCATAATCCACTATGTTGTTCCGTCATTTGCATGGAGAATCTTAGGAAAACCGCGAAAATCTCAGATTCGAAATGGGCACCTCCCGAATGCAAGACATAAACGTGATTTTGTTTCACGACGTAGGATGGGCTGATCCCCATTTAAGACGTGAGAACGCTTGCCTAGACCGCCTCTGTCGTCTAGTGGTCAGAGTTCCTCGCTACAGATCCAGAGGTCCGAGTTCGACCCCCGGTGCTCAGATTTTCTGAGAAATTGTGTGTTCGGAACGGGGTCCACCCAGACTCGTGAGGATAATTTGGAGCTATTTCAACGAAATAGCGGCTCCGGGCTAGGAAACCGAAACTAACGGCCGTGGGGATTCGTTGCCCTCTATCCGTAAAAGTTGGCACTAACTTCGCCGACAAGAGGCGGTCTCTCGGTCGGTATAGTTCGCTTGAGGATTAAAGGCCATGGAATTTGTTTTTCATTTTTTTTAATGTACGTAATATGAGAAAGGTCTGCAATCGTGATATATTTGTTTCGAGATTTTGATGGATTTGCACGTTTTCAGCGCCCCTGAATACGAAAACTGACTTTTAAAATGTCGTCTGTTTGTGTGTATTGGTAAGTGAACCTCGCTAACTCCTTAACGGTCAGGCGAATTTTATTCAGATTCAACATTTCAAAGTCTGCCTACCTCCCATCATTCTGTAGTTAGTAAGAACATTCTTGCTTCAAGGGTAGAAACCTTTCACAGAGGACCCCAGACATAAAAGCACACTTCACTTGAAAACATCCCAAACAACCCTGCTTGAATTTCATGAATTTATGAGGTTCGTCTCCTAAAACAAAACTGCGTAGGTGGTATCTTCAGAAAATAACTGTAAACCCTCTATCAGTACAAAAACGAAATATAAATTTTCTTTGTAAGATTTAGACCGATTTTCATTAAATTGTAATCAACTACGGGGGCAAGGGACTCAAATAATATTTTATAGGCCGGATCATCTTAAACGTAAAGAGATTCGAACAAAGAGCCCCCGGCTGGAACTCAATAAAGTAACGTTAATTCTCTCAAAAATGGCTAAAATTATCCTAATTAATTTTTAATACTGTCAGTCTCAAATAATATCGCGCTGCTCTTATTTCCAAAGAAATATTTCTGTAACATTTATTTAAGACAGAATACGACTGTACCCTCTCAGCAGAAAGTATTTTTTTTATTGCTAGTCGGGCGGGACTAAGTCCCTTGTACTGCGGCCACTTCTGGCCTATTGTACCAGCCCCAGAAGATAGGTGAGGGTGATTGTGGAACAATTGGTGGAATGAAGATTGGCAGTGGAAACCGAAGTGCTCGGAGAAAACCTGCCCTAGCGCCACTTTATGCACCACAAATCCCACTTGACCTGACCCTGGCCCGAACCCGGGCCGCCGCAATAGGAAGCCAGCGACTAACCGCTTGAGCTATGGCGCGGCCCAGCAGAAACTATATGCAATGTCTTTGTAGTTCTTTTTTTTTTACTTAATTTATATGAGTCACGATAGCTCAGTCGGTAGAGCGATGAGCTACCGGCTCTCCACAGCGTCCAGTCCACCTCTGGGGCCCTTACAGCATCCCAGGGGCTCTTTCCTGGGGATAAAGAGGCGAAGGCGTGTTGCTGGCCGCTCATCTCCCGAGGTCAATGTTGACGAAGATATATGTCCACTCCCCCCCTACGTCTGAATGACGTGGTGCTTAATTAATTAAGCACAGAGACAATTTTACCTTTCAGTTAAGTTATGATCTATGATGCAATTCATGTGTTTCGTTTATTGTTCGTTTAACGACGCTGAGAACACCGAAGATTATATGACATAGAACAGTATAACTGGTAGGACAAGTTAGTAATGAATTGGAAAGGTATGGAAGGAAGCTGTCATTGGCTAATTTCAGGTACTGTCTATACAGTAGCTTACAAGGACTGAGAAAAATCAATAAAGTTTCAAACAGGTTACCTGATAACTTGGCCACGATTCGAACCCAGAATCTTCCAACCAGTAGTCAGAAGAATTACAGGTTCAGCTGTACTGTGTAGCTGGAAAACTTTATATGTAATGTCATCATTTCCTTTGGAAACTTCCTGGTATATTCATTCGTCTAAGAAAATCATGGACATATGTTTTGTTCCGGGAATGTCTAGGCGCCCCATGTGATCCTCCACGTCAAAGCAAACTTATTGCAGCTCCACTGAACGGCTGTTGGCCGTGCGACTTTTACTCTTCCTCACCCACACGAAGTGAGGCATTCAGAACTGTTGTTCTGCGGTCTATTACAACAAAACAAACATTGACAACAGCTATTGGTTCGTCCCTTGAAGGGGCCTGAGTATATTGCACATAAAGTCTCAGATTTATTATAGACTGATGCCCATTGTAAAACAATTTCAAGGCTAATGCTATTTCATCCTTGTAATTAACATTAGGCCGATCATAGTGACCTCGCGGTCTAAGGCATGAACTGTCTTCGCTCGCTCGGAAGCCGGGATCGTGGGTTCGAATCACACTCAGGAAAAGGATATTTGGTGTTTGTGTGTGTTTTCTGTGTTTGTGTACAGGTAGAGAGGCCCTGCGACGAGCTGATCACCCTCCCAAGGACTCCTACCGAATGTCTAAGATCTAGTAAACCGAAGTGGAACGGAGAGTTTCACGGAGGTAGGCCAAGGCCCAAATTTGGGCTGTAGCGCCAAAAGGGAAAAAATTAACATTAGGCCGGTCACAGTCCTCGCGCGGGCTAAGGCATGAAATGTCTTCGCTCGCTCAAACGCTGGGATCGTGTGTTCGAATCCCACTCAATGTATGGATATCTGTGTGTGTGTGTTTTCTGTGTTTGTGTATATGGCGTATCTGCATTTGATTAGGGTATATTATCAAATGTTTTTAGCCTACTTTCTGAAACTTGAAAAAATTAAAAGAGGTTTATAAAACCACCTTGCCCTCTGTCTGTGTATCCTTCTGTGTATCTCCGCTTACGAGTAGTTTTTGTTATGAGGCTTATGACATCGCCATTCTGCCTGTGTGTCCGTATGTTCCCTTAATATTTTTAGGAGGCTTAAGAGATCTCCATGCTGCCTGTGTGTCTGTATGTTCCCTCAATATTTTTAGGAGGCTTATGATATCGTCTTGCTGTCTGTCTCTGTCCCCTTCTCCCTAATTTTTTCGTTTCCTACGCTGACTGTGTAGTATCAGGGATGTTTATGAAATCACCTTGCTGTTTGTGTCTGTGTTCCTTGCCCCTAATTGTTTCGTTGTCTATGCGGTCCGTGTTCGTTACATGAAAGTAGGTGATTAGTTCTTCGCAGAAATATTTGTTTTATGCCTTCTATTACTCTGTTGATAGACACATCTTATTTCTGCCTAATGAACGTAATAGTATGCATTTTGTTTTACGTTTCTTTCTTACACTCATCAGCAGCTCATCCCATTCTTCTTGATGCGATATTTCCATCTCTAATTCTTTATTTAGGAAAAACAAAGATTACAAAAGTCAGAACAAAAGACTTAAATATTTCTGCTTCTTGAAATTTCTTTGTGAACTCGTCGTCCCGTGCGCACATTCCCACGGATCAGAGCATAAAGGGCAGAGGCATCATGCACAGATAACATTACTGAAACGCTTGTTCTCTGTGATTGAACGACAGATTTACAGGCAGCAATTTTTCATTTGTCACTGCCCTTTGTCGTGCAGAAGCGTTTAGCAAGAACCTAGAGGGTTGCTATTGTTGTCAGATCTCAAAAACCTTGTTAAACCACGAACTGGAATCCGTCATTCAGTGGGAAGCAAAGTAGCAGGCCTAATTCTGACGGTGGTCATACCTAGGCAGGTAAATGCTAACATGTCATACACAAACCCAAGGGACAGTTCCAGAAATTTGAGATAGTTATGAACTCTATTCTGAGATACTTATCTATGCCACTATAGACTAACTCAAAGAAGCTTGCGTATGAGTGTGTTTGTGTGTAACCCAGAAAGAGACAGAGATAGTAGGTTGCGATGCAGCGAAATCACTTCCGTTTGAACTTATACATTTTTACGTTATTAACGACGAGTAAACGGTCATATTATTGATTGAAAATATGCACATTTTAATCATATATTATTAATTACTACATTCATTTATTCATGAGTAATCTGTCAGACGACAGATCCACAGTCTCTTCCAAAACAGTTCCTCCACTTGACGCGATCTAGAGCTTTCTCCTTCAAATGAGAAAATCCTCTTCTGTCCCCAAGGTCATCCAGCATCTTCTTACGTCTTCTTGTCACTTCTATCCGCCCCTCTATCTTTCCTTCAATAACTTCTTTTAGAAGGCAGTTACTGTGTAAGATTATTTACTACACTCGCTAAAGAATTGTTTTAATGTGCCAACTCTAAAACCATATGCCTCAACAGTTTGTCCATGCAACTGTGCAGTTTCATCCAGTGGGATATAATCTTCTGTTGCCCGTTGGAATATATGAGGCACCTTAACAAAACGTTATATTTTGCAGTATCAGGTACTCAGTTTCTTGGTATAACCTACAAAAAGGTGGAAATAAAAAAAAACACAAAATGATCACCTACAGCGGTTAAGATGTTGAGTGTTCAGCTTTATGCTTCGGTCGTTTTATCTCTATGCAAATTTCTCCCGGTACCTATTTAATAGGCCGGTCACGGTAGCCGAGCGGTCTAAGGCATGTACTGTCTTCGCTCGCTCGGAAGCCGGGATCGTGGGTTCGAATTCCACTCAAGGCATGGATGTTCAGTTTGTGTGTGTGCGTTTTTCTGTGTGTTGTGTACAGTTAGAGGCCTTGCGACGAGCTGATCACCCGCCCAAGGAGTCCTACCGTATGTGTAAGATCTAGAAAAACCGAAGTGAATGGAGAAGTTCATGGAGGTAGGCCTAGGCCCAATGGGGCTGTAGTGCCAAGGAAAAAAAAACCCTATTTAATAGGAACCTGGTTGACCCCAGAATTAATCTGAAAGTTAGATCGGAGAGAAAAATCCTTCCTTCTTAAAAGACCCAAAATAAATTAATATATTCCATAGAAGTCAGTTTGTTGACTGAGATATCCCGGCTCATGAAGTAGTATACATACACGCAAATGTACAATAGAGTCGTGATATATACAACTACCTCTGCGGAATAGATTCATTCTTGAGCGGCCAGTAATCGTTCTAATCGTGAAGAGTTTGTCTTTCATGGAACTCAAACGCTAATTCCCTTGTTCACCACAGCCCACTATTTTTCTCTGCTCTGAATAATATAAACAAATTCACATCCTTCCGCTTTGGTTCTTTAAAATCTCTTTTAATATTATCTTACTGTCCATTCCTAGGCTTCCCACGTGTTTCCCATATTATCACCTGGAACAACTTAGTAATTTGGCAGTTCACCGAGGTGTAACTCTGATTGCTTTTTTAAGAAAAATCTTTGCTTTTCTTTCTGTATCCACCTGCGATTCCGAGAAGTTTCGTTACGTAAAGAGAGATGGCTCCATGAAGATACAGTGTTGCATTAATTTTACCGTTGTTTTGAACTGTCAAATACCAAAATCCCACCGTGTGCTACTGTAAAGACACTGACGGTTTATTTTGAGCCATTAAGGTAATAACCTATGAAGCAAAACTGACACCAGACAGCGAAGAGTTTTACCATCCCCAGCCCAGGCCTATATGATGCCTGGACCAAAATCCGCTGGGAAAAAAGTATTCCGAATTATTTGGTCTTTTAAAGTTTGTCTATCGTCCGGTATTCTAGAAGATAGAAAACACAACGTTTCGGAAACTGGATCTGTTTCCGTTCTCAGGTGAAGGGGTCCCTTACAATGAGCTAACCGGACGATGGACAATGTCCGAAAACCCAGTAATTCTCTGTATTTTATAACATCATCAGAACCCTTTAGAACCAAAATCAGTATTGTATATTCTGGGACAGATTCGTACTGCTGGTTTGTACAACGGTGGACCAATAGAATCTTGGAAATTCTAAGGGAGTAGGAAAACTGAGCGTATATTCTCTTGTGCTACTTTCAGTGCTAGTTGCAACGTTACTAATTAAATATTTTTGGATCCCATTATAAAATGGAAGCTAAGTCTTTTTGAAAACAACTGAAAATGGACAGGTGTTTGTTACTACAGAAGCTCTCCTCATCAACCTGTATCTGTATCGGCAGGGCATGAGGCTAAAATATTAACAATTTTGTCACTGTCATGCCTTATTCCAGAGAGAGAATTTTTTACAAAAAATGAGATCCATAGCAAGCATAGGCCTATGAAAGATTAAATAAATTTGTCCCCGTAGTTGGTTGAGGGGCTATGCTACAAGCCGGGAGGTCGCGGGTTCAAATCCCGATGAGGTCATTGGATTTTTTTCAGTTGACCTAATCCTTCCAGCCGCACTAGACCCTGGGGTTTACTCAGTCTCTAACAGAAATGAGTAACAGGAATTAATTAAATAATTTTCCTGGGGAGTAAAGTGCGACCGGCGCGTAAGGCTGACAACCTACCGCCATCTTTGAGCCGATTGTCTAGATAATGTGGGACCCTCAACGTCTCACAACCCCATGGGCCTTCACGGCCTCGTACATGGATAGCTTTACTTACTTTTACTTAATTAAACAGCAAGTTATTAAATATATGGAGAGGAGTTATGGCTCCAGGTATTCTTAACCACGGCACTAGATGGTAGTGCGAAATTTATTTGAAATGCCGGAGAATGCATGTCTGCATAATCATTGAAGTTGTGCGTGCCACACACCATTACACAAACGTTAGAACCATTCTAGTGGCAGTATCAGGCTCTGCTGGTACTGTGTATCTGTAAGCTGTGAGTCATCTAATACTGCGAACAGATCACATAACCTGATTCTAATGGTTTGTGTGGCTTCAGCTGTCTGGCTTCTACTGGCCAGTGTTAGGATCCATGCAGATGCCACTCCGCCTGTTCATGTGACGTGGGTTCCGGTTTCCTGAATCTGTTCCTTTCGGGCATTAGAGTATACGCAAATGCCTAGTACTAATTGCAGCAAGGGAATGCATCTGTTCGCGTAGCGACTAGGATACCGGCAGGACGGCCCAAAAATCGGGGTTCGATTCCCTCGGGGAAAGACTGAAGCCGCCTCTAGGGCCCACCCACCTTATCCAGCTGGTAGACTGTTTCGCTTTCCGGGGTAAAGCAGCATTTGCATGGAGGTAAAAGTTAAAAATTGAAGTTGTCCCTGTGCTTAATTAAGCATCAGGTTATGAAGACGTGTGCAAGAGTGGAGGTATAGCTCCTCGGTACTAAATGGATCTGAGTGGTCAGCTTCACACCTTTGCCGCTTTACCCCAGGGGAAAGGGTCCCCGGTACCCATTGGACAGGAGACTGTGTGGGCCACAGAGCCTGTCTGAACACTGTGGAGAAGATCAAAACTTGACCCTGCTGAGGATCAAATCCCGGCCCTCCAGCCTGTATTCTGTCGCTATACCTACTGAACTATCCCGAGGGAAAACACAATAGAACCCCTGCCAGAAATATAACTTTCGTAGTTGTGGTAAAGCTAAAGATATTCCTGTACTTATTTAATTAGAACACGCGGTAGCGTAGTTGGATGAGTCACTGCTCTACAAGCCGGAAGATCGCGGGTTCGAATCCCCAACTATGAGAATTTAAAAAAATGAAACCCCGGTACCCAATGTGTAAGGAAGTGGATAGGTCTCATAACCAGTCTAACCGACATGGAGAAGAAAAATCTCTTTCCCCTGCCAGAAATACGTATAACCCTAATTCATTTTTCATGTCGTTGCTGTACTGACTGAGGTATCTCAGCTCCCTCCAGTTGCAATAGAATGTAACCAGAATTTTGGAAGTGGCGTTAATTAATTAACCTATTGATATAAAGGTATGTCGTATGAAATTAATGCGAATGTTTCATTAACAACTTCACTAGGCCATTTTAACTGCACCTAAACGCGCAAGCTAAAGCAGCAATGCGCGTCCGTCCCTACCGTTATATCCACGTACTTACAATGAAACCGTGTGTCATGATTTTCGAGAGAAAGCTCACACAATTTCAAGCAACAACCCGGACTGCCGTTATAGTGGCCACAGCGGCCTGTGTAACAAATTAACCCCCTCCCCAACTACTCTGTAAATGTCTCCTTGTGTTGTGCTGTAGTTACCCACGTCATTCGATTACAGCACTAAAAAGAAGCAAATAACAATCAGCTCGTCTGGCCCACAGAGTGTCCGCCAGGAGTCGTACACTATCCTAGGTACCGCGCCGGACTGGCCTTTCGATCTTCAGGTTAGGAGCTCAGTGGCGCAGAGAGTCAAGATGGAAGAGTTGTTCATAATGAGGAGAATTCAGTTTTGTCGATACATGCCAGGTGAATGCGACTTGAGAATAAATTATGCATGGTATAGGAGTAATACGGCATGTACTGTCTTCGCTCGCTTGGAAAGCGGGATCGTGGGTTCGAGTCCAACTCAGGGCATGGATGTTTAGTTTGTGTGTGTGTGTTTTTTTCTGTGTTTATGTACAGGCAGAGGCCTTGCGACGAGCTGATCACCCGCCCAAGGAGTCCTACCGAATATGTAAGATCTAGAAAAACCGAAATGAACGGAGAAGTTCATGGAGGTAGGCCTAGGCCCACTGAGGCTGTAGTGCCAAGGAAAAAAAAATAGGAGTAATACACGGGACAGCGCTTCGATAAAGATTATACGTGGATAGAATATAGGATCAACCCATAACAGAGCATATCATATTTTCTCTTATTTTCAATAGTTTTAAGAAATAAACTAACTAAATCGAGTTCTCCGATCGTCAAACACCCACAGTTTCATATTAGCCTTTATTGGTTGTCACATATTCGGGGTTCCGTGACTAATAATAAAGGGTTCTGGGATGGATGGTTGGATTTATTGACAATCACTCTTAATTACAATCAATTACAACAGCTCACAATCAATCTACTGCAGGCAGTCATTTATTGTCAGTTCTTGTAATTAATTGTGATTAAGAGAGATTTTAAAAGAAGGTGTCAATAAATCCAGTCATCCAATCCAAAACCCATTATTATTAGTCACGGAGCCATAAACACGTGACGGTATCTTAGATAAATCGCGTTTCTTTTAGCCCACTTTTATTTTCTTAAGAAAAATATGGGTTGTGTTATCAAAATGCTTAATGTGTGAATCTGTATGTGAGGGGGATTATCCTTTGAACTTTAAAAACAATTAACATCGGCGAATTGGTTCAGAAGTTGAAGGAACACGTAAAAGACTTGTAGGGAAGTTATTCCAGTGGAAGCCACGCTAAACTCGCAATTTACGGTTACCTAAAATTTGTATTAATAACTTCGCGGACTCGCAAACTTCTGATATGGGTGTGGCACTAGGGACACTTGATATGAGGGTTTTGAAATGATGTAAGTTAATGGATATTCGAAAAAAAAATAAAAATTTAAGGCTATTTTCACTTTAAACGAGAACAAATTGCGTCTGTATAAAATACATATTTCCATGTTGGTTTGTTGGTATAATCTAATGAACCACTAGAGTCTAAAGCCTGAAATTTGTGGTATACTTTAACCATAATCATACCTATATTTTCTGCTTGAAATATTGTTTAAAAAGCAACAATTACAGACATGATGATGGTGCGAATTTACGGTATTATATCCGACGAAATTAACGTACGCAAAACCTGTATTTAATGTTCTTCCCACAAACTAATAATTGTAATAAAAACAAAGCTCCGTGGCTTTAGTCCGCATGCGAACTTTAATGGCTGAGCGACCGCCGCTTGTCGGTGGAGTTAGTGCCAAATTTAGCGGATATAAGATGTCGCGTGGTCAGCGCAACGAAACCCCACGGCCGTTAATTTCGGTTTTCTAGACCGGAGCCGCTACTTTTCCATTCAAGTAGCTCCTCAATTGTCCTCACAATACTGAGTGGATCCCGTTCCAGACCCAATACTTCTCAGAAAATCTGGTAGAGCCGGGATTGAGCCCGGACCTCTGGATATGTAGCCAGGTACTCTAACCACTAGACCACGGAGGCAGATTCCACTCTGATTCAATTAGCACATGAATTCAGCATATAATTACTGTGCTGAACCTAATGTCAGCCTTGTGTTATGAATTTCAAATACTAAATATTCATATGTCATTAACAAAACACGATTTGAAACTCTCGAAATTTGTGCAGTAGGACAGTAGTCATATGAGCGCTTACTTATGCAGCTAATTAGTTCATTCCCTGACTGGTTTGGTCGGTTGGTTGTTGCGTTGAAACCAGTGCAACTCTGTAGAGCGCCTTAGTGTAGTTACGAAAAGGTGTACAAGTGGGCAATAGCAAAGCAATCGAGCAGCAGTAACTGCTGGCTCGGTCTGCCAACAGCCCTCGAGGGTGGCATCATAGCTTCCCTCTTTCCCTCGCACTCCGTTTCCTTAGCCATCACTGCTTATTTCCCTCGTTCCTTCCTTCCTACCTGCCAGTTTTCTTCTTTCTGTGTCTAGCTCGTTCGCAACAGTATCTTGGCCATGTAGGCTCCGTGGTGACGAAAGCAGGGATCGTATAGATATCGATAAGTAACCGGTTTTCGATCATTGTCTTCTACCGACCCACATCCTCCAGGGAATGAGGGACAGAAATATGGGCAACGATTCCATTTTCGGAGTTACGTCAGAAGACTGTGTCACTTTTATTAGATTAGTTTCCTTGCGCGGAGCGGAAGTGTTTGAAGAAAGGGAGAAATTTGAGATCTCACCACGGTAACTATGAACAATGCTGTTTTCTCGCATGTAAAGCAGTATAGACCGATAGATTGTGACCAACGTTTCGGAAGAATATGTTGCCTTTACCTTCAGTGTAGGAAAGTAAAAAATAACTACCCCGAAAATTGAGGCTGTATCTTCCTCCGAAATTCTGGTAACTATCTACAACGGAGTCACATCTCAGAGAACAGCAATTTTAAAAGAAGAGAAAGTTAAAGAGGCACGAAGGAACATTTCCTTCTGATATTTCACATTAATTCCCAGTGTTTAATGTAACAGGAATAGATTATGAGAGTCGGTTGTTCTTTAGTATTAATTATACAATTACAGTAAAATGGTTAGTATTCGCTTAGTGGGGTGTGGAGTTCAGTTGGAGGCCTATTGTACCTTCCCCGGGTGATTATGATGATGGAGCATTTGGTGGAATGAATATTAGCAGGGGAAACCTACCCAAGCGCCACTTTGTCCACCACAAATCCCACTTGACCAGACCCAGGATCGAACCCAGGCTGCCGCGGTGGGAAGCCAGCGACTAACTGTTTGGGCTATGGCGCGGCCATCAAAAATGCTTAGTATATTGTGACTAAAATATTTTTGAGGATTCATCATCATATAGGGACATAGATCGTTTTGTTATCGGTACAGACTTCTACATTCTATTTTCAGAACAAGACGGGAAACTAACTCGCCATATCGGTAGTCTCGTTAAGCAATAAGGGCTTTTCTTCCGTAACTTACAAAGTCTCGGACCAAAGTTTCTCGATATAATGTAATTATTTCGCACTCGAAACTCATTTACGGAACCCCAAATAAAATTCTCATGCATATAAAATTGAAAACACTTGACCAGAAATAAATACGGATAATAATGGATAAATGTTAGACAAAGTTATGAATAAAAAAGTTAAAAGTAAAGCTATCCCTGTAACAGGCCGTGAAGGCCCATAGGCTTGTGAGACGTTGAGGGTCCCACATTATCTAGACAATCGGCTCAAAGATGGCGGTAAGGTTGTCAGCCTTACGTGCCGGCCGCGCTTTACTCCCCAGGAATATTATTTAATTAATTCCTGGTACTGTTAGAGACTGAGTAAACCCCAGGGCCTAGTGCGGCAGGAAGGATTAGGTCAATTGAAAAAATCCAATAACCTCATCGGGACTTGAACCCGCGACCTTCCGGCTTGCAGCATAGCCCCTCAACCACTACGCTACCGCGTGCCCCCAAAGTTATGAATTCTACATATTATTTAATTTCTTTTATTTAGAAACAAGAATCGTTTTTCATGTATAAGAAATTTAAGCTTAAAAACTAATAAGCCGTTTATGTGCAATGTTCAATGCGAAGAGTGGTCTTTCTTTCGTCCCTTCACAGATTCTTTTTATGCTTGGCTTGATGTTGATAAGTTCAATTCTCAGACCTGCCACCGAATTCAGTCTCTTTATGTACCTTATCTCCTCTTTATAACGCAACTGAGTTCCTTGCGGAACCCCGGGGTTCCACACACCATTCGAGACATACTGTCTCAGGCAAAGCTATTAGAGTCATTCTTAAGAAGATGAACGTTCCGAACGTTTTGTTCAATGCGAAGGTTTACCGCTGTTTTCACAGGTGTCCGCTAACAAGCCATATCCTGAGCCAGATGAGTCCAAGAAACAAGTTCACGCCCAATTTAAGACACGTTTCACATTGGTCTACACTCCACGCCTACATCTCTCACGTGATCTCATCCCTTTTACTAAAATGCGTTGTACAACCCTCGCCCACCTCATTCGTACTGATATGCCTAGCCGGAAGGAAAGTCTAGAGGGTGACTGAAAGCTTTTATAATGAAGATGACTGTAGAGAATTGCTGAGGAGAATATTTTGGTCGAAGAGGGGTGAAGTGACGGGAGATTGGAGAAAACTGCCTAATGAGGATCTTCATAACTTGTGCTCCTTGCCAAACACAATTAGAATCATCAAGTCAAGGAGGATGAAATTAGCAGGGCATGTAGTACGAATGGCCGAGAAGAAGAATGCATATGGGATATTGGTGGGAGAGCCAGAAGGAAAGAGACCACTAGGAAGATCAAGACATAGGTGGATGGACAATGAAAATGGATTGTAGAGAGATATGATGGGATGGTATGGGCTGGATCGATCTGGTTCAGGATAGGGACCAGTGGAGGGCTTTTGTGAACACGGTGATGAACCTTCAGGTTCCATAAAATGCTGGGAAATTCTTGATTACCTGCACAATTGGCGGCTTCTCAAGAAGGATTGAGCACCATGAAGTTAGTTAGTTAGTTAGTTAGTTAGTAGAGAATTATTTTAATGTAGATACACATACGCAAGCACACGGACAAGCAGTGACTAATGGTAAATTAAAAATCTATGATATAAGAGAGAAACAATGTTGTTATTTCAGTACAGTTTATTTCAAGGAAACCCCTTTTGAAGAGCGGGCAGCCTACTCTGCTGTATCTGCTGTCTGTCTATCTATCTACCTAGCTATCTACCTAGCTATCTACCTACCTATCTATCTACCTATCTACCTACCTGTCTATCTACCTATCTACCTATCTACCTATCTACCTATCTGCCTACCTGCCTGTCTACCTGTCTACCTGCCTGTCTACCTGTCTACCTGTCTACCTATCTATCTATTTATGGATCTATCTATCTACCTACCTACCTACCTACCTACCTACCTACAGCCCTTCGTCGGGCCTTGGCCACTTTTCAGTTTGTTACTCCTATACACAATTGTTAGGACTGCTTGGACGGGGGATCAGCCAGTCTCAATGTCGCTACGTATACACGGAAAAACACAGATACAAAATGGATACACACAGAGACATTCATGCCTCGAGTGGGATTCGAAACCACGATCTCAGCGTTCCAGAGAGCGAAAACTGTTGATGCCTTAGACCTCGCGGCCACTGTGATCGGCTGCCTACATTAGCTACTGTAAAATAAATATGCATGAATTCTTATCGCTTGTGGCTGTATCAGATCGAGGCACCGCAGCGCGCAGCGGCTCCAGCAATCGTACTCCTCATCAGAGCGCCGCTGCTTTATAGGAAGGGACATCGTTACAGAGTTGTCGTGTCATTGCGAGGGAGGCGATAACCACTGGTTACAGCGTCGAGAAACAATAACGGCTGAAGACGCGTGCTGCTCAGATTAGATGGTTTCCGCCCCATAGCAAGCGTTAAAGGAGTTTGTGCAGTAAGGGCGTATCGGGCAATACAGCGTGTTCTGCCCGCCAGTACCAAGCGCAGGCCAGGTCAGCATGTCAAAGGCGGGTATTAAAATGTGAACTGTAGAAGCCGTCCCGTCTGAATTCGTGTGCTGAAAATATTAAGGAATATAAACTACCTGGTTTCAAAGACAGTTCTTTATTCATGTGCATATATATTAAAATTAAGTGTATTAAGTACAGGAATTTCTTACTTCTAATGTCACACATTTTTAACAAAATCTTACTTAAATTATTTTGAATATGTGTAAAATAATACGACCGCCTCTGTGGTCTCGTGGCTAGAGTTCCTGGGCTACAGATCCAAAAGTCCCTGGTTCGATTCCCGGCGCTACCAGATTTTCTGAGCAGTAGTGGGTCTGGAACGGGGTCCACTCAGCCTCGTGAGGATAACTGAGGAGCTACTTGAATTGATAAGTAGAGGCTACTGTCGAGAAAACTGAAATTAACGGCCATGGGGATCCGTTGTACTGACCATCTGACACACTCTACCCGCAAAAGTTGGCACTAGCTTCGCCGACAAGCGGCGGCCACTCGGTCGGTATAGTTCACTATACAATTGCTACAGGCCACGGAGTTTGTTTTTGTAAATTAGTACTACATAAAATTTAGGCGTACATGAACCTCCAACAATCTTCGTAAAGACTAAATAATATTACATATTGACCTCTCACCTTGCAGACATACATGGACTTTAATAAGATGTGAGAAAGGAAACACTATTCTGGACGAGTTTGGCTTCATCTCGCTCGTGACTCCCGCTATCCTGACTGGAGTTTTCGTACTTTGCCTCAATCCCCGCAGGAAGATGCAGGGCTAGGCCACAATTTGACCATAATATATTCCTTCCTAATACTTTCCAATTCAGCATTCATCAATCTTCCTAACTTACGACGTTATTTCTTCTATATACTTACAATATCATAAAATGACTTCAAGGAGGAAAGAAACGCCGTATTATTATTATTCTTCATTAAATTTTGTTTCTAAAATAAAAATGTTGCATTGCACTTATTTTAAATAATGTACTATCGTGTCACTGTGTGGTGATAAGTAAGAGACATCGACTTATATTAGGGTTTTTAAGAATAAATATGAAATAGCTGAATATGGGACTTTCTTATTGTCAATTCTTATGACGTTTGTGAAAACCCTTAGCATAATTTTAAGACATTAAATTTTGAAATTATTAGTTCTTAATAGTATTGTTATACCTCCTTTTCCTTATAACCATCGAAACTACTCGTAAATGACATATTTAATTTTGTAAATATTTTTTATCTAATTTTCTCAGTGAAAAACAGCATCTAGCATTATATTCAGTCTTATATGGTAGATCGCTTTAGGAATTATATATCTTCTTGTCTCCTACAAACCGTCAGACAGGGACAGCTGATGAAAACTGTTTTCAAGAAGGATAGTATATTAGTCTTATAGATGATCATATGAGTTGCATATGTCTGTGCATAAGCTCCTATATTATGCCTAGACTCTTCTAGTACCGTAGTTTTTGTATATGCTCCAAAATATTGCAGTCATCATTTTTTAAATTGTTGACATGTTTGGTTTACACAGAATTTACAGCTATCTATATGGAACCGTACATGCCTGGCTACAATAATTCATTCATTGTCGCGCACAGTTACCATAAATCCTATGCCAGAATGGTTGGCTTATAAGCTACATAAAGGATTTCAAGCTCTATCCCAACTGTCGTCATGTGTCTTGGAAAACAGAAGTACTAAAACAATTTTATCAGCATAATGACATTGATCATCATAAAGACGGGAGCGGAGTCACCTTCAAGCGCAGTGTGTAAAATAAGTGCACATGCATAAACGAAATGTGTGCAAAACAACAATGTTGCAATTACTCAAAACAAAAACAAGCACCGTGGCTTTAGTCCACAAGCGAACTATACCGACCGAGCGACCGCCTTTTGTCGGCGAAGTTAGTGCCAGCTTTAACTGATAGAGAGTGTCGCATGGTCAGCGCAACGAATCCCAACGGCCGTTAAACTCGGTTTTCTAGACCGGAGCCGCTATTTGCTTGAAATAGCTCCTCAATTATCCCAACGAGGCTGAGTGGACCCCGTTCCAGACCTACTGATTCTCAGAAAATCTGGTAACGCTAGGAATCGAACCCGGATCTCTGGATCTGTAGCCAGAAACTCTGACCACTAGACCACAGACGCGGTCGATGACTCAATCAATATTTTAAATATTTCTAGTCAATAACTTTCATATGTTTAGATTGTCTTCATAGTCCGTTGTTGTCCAAATCTGGTGGGAGGGAAGGCTCTGAAAGTACCTGCCTAATGATCACACATAGTAACCAGTGGATGATCGCCAAGGGATGTTACAATTACAATGTTCCGTCTCATTCCAGCCACATACAAATTTCGCTACGATTCGAGGAGAATAAGGAGTATCTTGGGGAGTCTTTGAAAGGAGAATGGAACTCCTTTCTAATATTTCTCACCAGGTGTCTACAGTATCTCGTAACATTATATCTGGATTGTTCGTTAAGTACTTGTTGTGGATAGATTCTATTGTGGAATTACATATTTCAATGAAAAGTCCTCATGTAGAGAGAGAGAGAGTGAGAGAGAGAGGACAACTTTTTGTCTTTATACCGAAATTAGGATGAAATTTCACATTTGCTATGTCCACTACACGAAGGAGAGTCCTTCTTCAGAAAATAATTACAGTTAACTAGTCCAGGAATTCCCCGCCTTTTATGGGAACTCGAAAGTTCGTTACCGTGTTTATGAGACTACGCCACTGATCCCTGCACTGAGGCACATGAATACCGTTCCCATCCTCCTACACAATTTCGTTATAATCCATTTTAGTATTACGCATATTTAAGCCAATTTTCGTTAAACAAGTCATTTTTAAACCAGATGAACGTGCTTTAAATAAAGGGCCGCACCATAGCTCAAGCGGTTAGTCGCTGGCTTCCCACCGCGGCGGCCCGGGTTCCATCCCGGTTCTAGTCAAGTGGGATTTTGTGGTGGAAAAGTGGAGCTTTGGGGGGAGGGTTCCTTCGAGTACTTCGGTTTCCCCTGCCAATCTTCATTCCACCATATTCTCCATCATCATCATCATCACCCGGGGCAGGCTACAATAGGCCAATCCGTGGCCACCGTGCCGAGTGGACCCAGTTGGACTCCACCCCCCACTAAGCGAAATTACTTCTAATAAATATTCACACATAACATTCATTTTATATAGAACTACTTATTATAGGGCTACGCGGTAGCGTAGTTAGTTGAGGCAGTATGCTACAAGTCGGAAGGTCGCAGGTTCGATTCCCGATGAGGTTGTTCGATTTTTTCAATTGATGTAATCCTTCCAGCCGCACTGTGGCCCTGGGATCCATTCACCCTCTAACAGAAATGAGTACCAGCAATCTTCCTTGGATAAAGGGCGGCCGGCGCGTAAGGCTGACAACCTCACCGCCATCTGTGAGCTGATTGTCTAGAAAATATGGGAACCTCGACGTCTCACAACCCTATGGGCCTCCACGGCCTGTTACAGGGATAGCTTTACTTACTTATTACTCTTACATTGCCAAAGAACATTGCAGACGCAGTAAGATACTAATTCAGAAGCACTTACAGTCTCAGTAGCTTGCAGTTAAGGCTGTTCACATTTCCAGATTCAGGCAACACAGTATGACAGAGCCACGTAATGAAATTACTCCGTCCAAATAGTGTAATCCACATAGGCCTATTACCAACATGATCCTGCGTAAATTAGTAAAGTCATAATAGAAGCAGGTAGCGAATAGGATTTGAAATATGACCTGGAAATGATATTAAAAGCTCAACGTACTACCAATCCTACCATTAAAATCGCGTAAACGAAATTCAGTCTTAAGCTCAAAATTTCGTATGTTATATTGATTCCCTCATCAGAGTTGGTCCGCATATGTGAAAGCAGTTTTTATGACGAAAGGAATTTTCAGCTCGGCTCACTGTACGCAAAACACTAACATTTCATAAAATAGAAATGTGATTGAGAACAAATAAATTGAATACATTTTTTCAATACGATGCAAGCTTGCGGTGTATATTTAAAGAAATGCAAAGAAAACTACTTCATGCCTGTTACTCTTGGCCCAAAATAATGTTCTGTCGACGCGGCTGATGTCCCCGTCATACTTATGCAGCCTCGGCACGGGCAGCATAGAAAACATCGCTTCCAAATTTCCTCTGTTAATGCATGTTTATTCGTTACAGCGAAAACGTATTTATTGTGCCGTTGCGTAGCAGTGGCTGCATCTACTAGTTAAACTGTTCGGCTTCCAGCTGTCATGTCACATAATATTTCATGTACTGAATATTTCCCTCTACATTTCATATTACCGTAAGTGAACGCACGTTACAAAGAACCTAAAATTCAGAAGAATAAAATTTCGTTTGTGTTTGTAAATAATCACGGTCTTGTCGCTTGCAGATTTCTTATACTTTTTCTTCTACCCTAAAGGTGGAGGCGATACGTTCCTCCGAAACGTCGGTTAACACCACTTATACACGGTGCCAAATCCCAGAAGACTGCTTTCTTCATAGTCACCGCCGTGAAAGCCTCAAATCTTACATACCATACGTTTGTCTATGTATGCCTTAATATTAACATTACCTTCCTTTATGGCTTTCGTTTATTAAGATATTGTGACGGAAGATGGCCGTTTGCTAGGCAACGGTTCACCGATTTCCGCTGCAATGGATAACACAGAATAACTGAGGAACCGTTTGAGATGATGGCCTATATTCGGGTCGTCTAGAAGTTATAAAAGAGTCGTAAGGGTGTTCAATGCGTGAGCAGTGTTTCTCCGTTCTACTATCGTCACAGCGGAAGAGAAGACGCTCGTGGTCCAGTAAGGAATGGAGCGAGTCCTAGACAGTCATTGACTATGAGATGTCGTAATCGATTGTAACTGTAAAGAAATGCCAATAAATCCAGTCATGTAATCCTGAACCCATTATTATTCGTCATGGAAACCCGAAATACGTGACAGCACAAAAAAATCTCTCAGTATCCTTCTTGTCTCTGCTTACCTATACACGATACTGGGTCGGCTCTTACATTCTTTTTTGTTCCCGGATTCGAATGTCGAAACTTCAGCAGTTAGCGAGTTGCAGCCTATAGTTCTGATTTCGCTCTGCTCAACCTGCTGTACCTGACTCTCTGCCTCTCATCCCACAGCCTAAAAACTCAGGCCGCCCTTAACTGTATCATCCCCCCACCGTTTTGACAGACTCGGCCGCCCGCATCTGTTCCGTTTGTATGTTAGGATTCGCTAGAGTAGATGCATGCTATCCGCCTGCCAAGCATCAAAACATTAATCCGGTTCCCATTAAAGCATATCCATAATACATGAGCTGGTTCTGATAAAGCTGCTCTCCATAATACAGTGCAGTATTCACCCCTCTCTTGTGTCGCACCCCAGCCCCCTCGCATGTAACATACTGCACCCACTGCTCCGTATCCTCGAGTCTTTGCTGTAGGCATTCTCGTAATATAGAGACCCAGCGGCATTTACTGTACTTTGCCTAAGACTACTGAGCCTCTCTCTTTGTGACACGTCCCACAAAACTTGCTCCTCTGGAGGGTACACGGAAGTGTGACTCCATGGTTAGCGCACTTATTTTTATTTCTTTTCTTCATTATAATGACTTAAAGAATGATAATACCGACAATGACAAATTTATCAGCCCAGACGCAAATTACAAACTTGGCAATAGTAAAGCAGATAAAATAACAAACATATATACATACAAAATACAAAAAAAAACAAGACATTTTATGTAATAATAATAATAATAACTGGGGACCCGGTAGTCGGTGTAGTGGGTGTAGCGACTGGCTATGGCCTGGACGAAAGAGGGGTCGGAGTTCGAGTCCTGTAGGGTCAAGAATTTTCTCAACGCCACGAAGATTGACTCTGGGGTCCACAAAACCTCCTATAGAATAGGTACCGGGGTCTCTTTCCACGAGAGTAAAGCGGCAAGGGGCATGAAGCTGACAACTTAACTCCAAATAGTACCAAGGTAAAGAAAATATGGATCTATACATCCACTCCCCCATACGTCTTCTTGGTGTAGTGCTCAGTTAGTTAAGCACAGTGACAACTTTACCCTTACCTTTACCATAATTATAATAATTACATTTACACAAATCAAAATTATCACTAAGAAGAAAGAAAATTAGTTTACAGTGATTACAGTTACAAAATAATAGTATATAATATATAATTATTATAAAAATAATAACTAACTCCATGGTCCTGAGTCCTTCTTGAAAAGCTTTAATAATAATAATAATAATAATAATAATAATAATAATATAATTCATGTTTGTTTACGTGCAAACTTAACAACAGAGTGGCCAATTACAAAGTTAGCACGATACATAGAAATACACAAAAATAATTAAAGAGCAAAATACAAAATATGACAGTCTATATAATAGCAATAAATTAATAACAATTCCAATAATAATAATTCAATTCGTGTTTGTTTACATGCAAATTTAACAATATAATTATGCCATAAGCAATAATATATGTGATGACACTATATAGCTGAGCTACCGACAGTGTCGTTAAACAAATAGCAAAAGTAAAAATAGAAACGAAATTTATAGTCACGGAAGTATTTTTTCTTAGTGCTGTATCTCATATGTTACGGCCGCGCCAGAGCTCAAGCGGTTAGTCGCTGGCTTCCCACCGCGGATCTGGTCAAGTGGGATTTGTGGTGGACAAAGTGGCACTGGGCCGTTTTCTCCGAGTGCTTCGTTTTCACCTGCCAATTTTCATTGCACCAAATTCTCCATCATAATCACCCGGGGCAGGTACAATAGACCAATCAGTGGCCGCCATGCCAAGTGAACCTTGCTGGACTCCCCCCCCCCCCCCTAAGCGAATTAAAAAAATCTCATATGTTCATCTAGTGGGTCAGTTCATACTCTTACATTCTCTGTGATTATTCCCGTTACAGCCATAATAATTAGCACTTCATGCATTCATCCGTGGTACTACATCTCTGTAAACGTCTCAGATATTAGGAAATATTTTAATATTAATCTTGCCTTTTGTTACGAGTTGTTCATGCGTTATATTGAAACTTGAATTTTGTTAACACGCAAAATGACGTGAGGCAAAACACAAATATTAACTTAATGAATCCCCTCTGCTGATTGTGGATGCCTTTATAAGCAGCAAATCAATTAGTAATCACTGCGCCATGCCTGTTTCCATGTCACGAGACCAGATCACAATTTTAGAACACTTTATTGCAGCCAGAGTTATACAGGTAATTTCGTTAATCCGTCACACATGAGAACACCGATTCGTCACATAAACTGACAGACAGTTGTAATATCTGTCATACTGTAATGATTGTCTACTGAATTATTGACCTAAAACGCAACGAACTGGAGGTATTACATGTACGAATTCCAAGGCGTTAATTAATCGGTGTCAGCAGCATAAATAATGCATAACAAACCATCAGATGTATTTGGTGTCTATATATATATGTAAATAATTTATATCACATTGATAAGAGTTATGTTTAGCTTACTGGTACGTACAACCCCCCTCCTCTTCTGTCTGTCTCCACACCTTCTACCTGCATCCCTGTTCCATTGGCCAATTCAGAGCTGTCAAAGGATAAATATTGGTCCAGTAGCCTATAGGCTATTAGACACATTTACACGGATCACTTCACATGTGAAAGCATGAGTATTAACCACAAATAAACAACATAACATGTACACATGTACAGTTCCATCACACCTCCTAGTTCGACACACGCTTCGGTTATATACCACTCGGGAATATAGAGTGAGCGATAATAATTTAGTGGCGTTATGTAACGTATATAACGCACACATAGCAACACATTGCAGGATACAAGTCAAATTAGTATTGGTGTCGTTTTGATGCGACACGTGATATGATGACTAGCAACATTCAATATTAGCTCTGATACTCCCATAAGTGACACTAGAGAGATGGATTCGGGGAAACCTCTGTTTATGCTATTGTTGAACGAAGAGTGGACATGATTAGGTAAATATCAATCCCCTACCACATTATTTTACTTTCATGGTACCAGAACTCCAGCAGCGTCGTTGCCAACGTCGATTTAGAAAGGCATACATTGATTTCAGTTGAAGAAAGCAGTCTTCTGAGATGTGGCCCCGTGTAGATATTGTGTTAACCGACTTTTCGGAGGAACGTATCGCCTCCATCTTCAGAGTAGAAGACAAGAAGAAATCCGCGAGCGAACCAGCGTGAGCAGGTGCAACAGACGTCTACTCACGCTGGTTCACTAGTGGATTTCTTCTTGTCTTCTACCCTGAAGATGTAGGAGATACGTTCCTCCGAAACGTCTGTTAACACAATATCTACATGGCCCCACATACCAGAAGACTGTTTTCTTCATAGTCACCGCCGTGAAAACCTCAAATCTTACATTAATTTCAGTTGTTTTATAATGAGTAGGCGTATTAGGATTCGATAATGTAAATGTGTTGTTAACAATGTAATTTTGGTATAGCTTAATAACTTCCATTTTTTAAATAACGAACACACAGACAGTTATTTCAGTAAATCCAAAACCAGTCAGCGCATAAAACCCTAAAGAATTATTATGGTACATCAGTGTAATTGTTTGAGCAGAAAATGGAGGCACTGTTTTAATGCAGCAGCAGTTGTCCGACTGACGTCATCCTGTCAGAAAAGATATCCATCCGCTAAAGTAAAGCATCATCATCATTAGCTGGTCTCATCAAATGATGAGCTGGACACAAGCGCCGACACTTGTAAATAATATTTCACTGATCGTGTCTCATTTACAAGACCTCGATACTCGTAGAAAATTATGGGTTCTCACAACAGAGAAGCGAAATGCACAGCCTTGTCGAAAGATACGTTCCTTTGCTAAGGAAATATGGTTCTTTGATTCGCTCATATTCATTCAACTGACAAAAATATTCCTATTTCTAAAGAAGCCGGTCATACATTGCCGTCTACATACTCGTATAACTCCACAATCGGAGGTATTACGGGGAACTTCAACCCAGTTTTCTTTTACGAATAGGGTTTCTAAAATATAATTTAATGCTTTCTTATAATCTTAACCTCTGTCTTTGCTAGGTTTCCCTTACCATGAAATTTCGGGCGAAAAGTGTGTTTATTACCCTGCAATGCGTGTTACGTGTTTCACACATCTTAACGTCCCCCCTTTAACGACCCCTGTGTTTAATGAAGAGTACAAATTATGAAGCTTCTCGTTACTAATTCTCCATCTTCCTATTATTATTGTTGTTGTTGTTGTTGTTGTTGTTGNCCTTTGTTCGGCCTTGGTCGCTTTCTCAGTTTCTTGATCCTATACACATTTGGCAGGACTCCTTGGATGGGGGATCAGCCCGTCGCAAGGCCTCTACCTACGCACAGAACAACACAAACATGGAATAAACGCACATAATACAGACATCAATGCCTCAAATGCTATTCGAACCCATGATCCCAGCGTTCAAGCGAGTGAAGACAGTTCATGTCTTAGACCGCGCGGCCACTGTGATCGGCCCTTCTTTCTGTTACTGCATTTGGGTTCAAATATAGACCACTAAAAAAAGTACAATCATACTTTTGTAAATTCTTTAAAGAGGATGTCCATAGAATCCTCCTCTATTTTGTTATTATGTAGCTTACCAATTGATTTGCTGGTAGGTCCAGATTTGTGAAATTTTCTTTCAAACTCTTATCATTCGAAGTGTAGGCACAGTCATGAACAACTATGTCCTCCCCCAAAAATGTCATTTCAGTTAGTTATAGCGGGACTGATTGTGCTTTTAAAATTCGCTTAGTGGGTGGGGGGTGGAATCCAACTGGGTCCACTCGGCACGGCGGCCACTGATTGGCCTATTGTACCTGCCCCGTGTGATTATGATGATAGAGAATTTGGTGGAATGACGATTGCAGGGGAAACCGAAGTACTAGGAGAAAACCCGCCCCAGCGCCACTTCTTCCACCACAAATCCCACTTGATCAGACCCGGGATCGAACCCGGGCCGCCGCGATGGGAAGCCAGCAACTAACCGCTTGAGCTATGGCGCGGCCTCTCGTATTACACTAACACTGAGTAATAAATGCTCTTGAAGAAAAATGTATGTTTTATATTACAAACCACCTGTTAATGTGTTTCTAGCTTTACTGCTCTTTGCCTATATGTGTTTCCTTTATTTAGTCTCGGTTATATGCATATCACTGTCACCACCACGCCCCGACCCCCTGACAGATCAACAAAGCAATGTCCTTCCGCCCCCTGGGTGGAGAGTAATTGTAATAAAGTAACGTGGCACTTTTAATGACTTTCCTTGGTTACAATTCTTGTTCAGTTTCCAAGAATGCAGTCAGGGTGCTAATGAAGCTCTCTTTTCCTTCCTCATTCTCTCATCCTCATTGTTACGTCACAGGGACTTCCTCCGACACGCGGACACACTTACCAGCTCGTCTTTGGGTTTCGCATGCCCCGCCATCACGTGGTAATTTAATGTAAAATATGATTATGGAGTCTCGCATGGATTATCTTTATCTTGTATTCATAACGTATATAAATTGTGACTTTCCAGTTTTGTTAAGTCAAGTGATAGAATTTTCCTGAATTCAACACTCATCCCAGTTTCTCAAGATTAAACTGAAGATTCCCTTTGAACACGAGATTTAGACCTACGTCTTTTATTGATCTGTTTCTAATAACAGTATTAAAGCTATCGATCAATTTGGTCTCTGACATTAAGGGAGGAATATAGACTGAGGGTGTTTGAGAACAGGGTGTTGAGGAGAATATTTGGACCGAAGAGAGATGAATTGACAGGAGGTTGGAGAAAACTGCATAATGAGGAGCTTCATAACTTGTACTCTTCTCCAAGTATAATTAGAATGATCAAGTTAAGGAGGATGAGGTGGATAGGGCATGTAGCACGAATGGGGGAGAAGAGAAATGTATATAGGATATTGGTGAGAAAGCCAGAAGGAAAGAGACCAGTGGGAAGACCAAGGCGTAGGTGGGTGGACAATATTAAAACCTTCGGTTTCTATAAAACGCTGGGAAATTCTTGAGTAGCAGCAGAATTGGCGGCTCCTCAAGAAAGGCTCAACTCCATGGGTAAATAAGTAAAGCTATTGATCGATAGAAGGTTGTGAAATTATTGTGAATACCTTTCATTCAGATTCTTTAGACCATATGTCATAGAAGATAAAATAAATTAAAAGATGATTCGATAGGTCCTCATTCACAGAATAGTTCTGCCCGAGTATGATACGCACTGAAATTTGAGGAAGTAATTTGAGCAGAACAGATGTTTGTTACGTTTGGGCAAATATCGTAGGATAGGTCAAAAGAGTAAATTAATTTATGTTTCAGCGTTTCTGATCTGGATGCATGTGTCTGTCCTGCAGTTGCTTTGAAAACCTCATTTCATACGCGTTACCGTAACGTTTATTTATGCTAGAGTTAAAGGCAATATTACCTGAATACACGTGAGAGGTTGGAGGTATAGTTCCAGCATTCTTGACTTTGGCACTAGGTGGAGTGAGTTGTTAGTTTCACGCTCCGGTTACTTTACCCCAAGGGGAAAGAGCCCCGGTATCCATTCTATATGAAGCTAAGTGGGCCCCAAAGTCAGTGTGGACTTTAAGGAGAAGAGAAGGATACCTTTTCCCTGCAGAGAATTGAACCCTGGCCTTCCATCCCGTAGTCCGTTGCTATACCGACTGACTTCTGGACCTACCTCAAGCTAGGGCAGGAAACATAATAAAGTTCGTTGTAATATTTAACAATATTGTACGAGTATGTCCACATGACATTTCAAATACGAATATATTCAGTTTTATATTAATGTTTTCAAATTTTTGCTTTCGTTTAAATTATCGTTTCTTTCACATAACATCCACTCTTCGCAACAATATAAACGTCTTCCCCCCACCCTCTCCCAGTCACAAATAGATTTAGTACTGCAGTTAATATATTTGACCAACCAAATGCTTTATAAAGGGAGTCAACTTTCTGAACAAACAAACGTACTGAATGGGTTTAGTGATCTGAATCCAATTTTCGCCACTGTCAGTATAGAAAGAATTATTGATGATAATTGTCAGAAGGGTAGAAATTGTCGTTCTCCGAACTAAAGGGGTGAGTCCTGTACAATGGAACACAGTACAGGCAATCTGTTCCTTAAGGGTCTAACATGCATGTGGCATAAGAGTTTAATATATATTTTTCTCTCCTTTTCACTACAGCCCCAGTGGGCCTAGGTCTTCCTCCATGAACTTCTCCGTTCACTTCGGTTTTTCTACATCTTACACATTCGGTAGGACGCCTTAGGCGGGTGATCAGCTCGTCGCAAGGCCTCTACCTGTACACAAACACAGAAAAACGCACACAAACACAAACTAAACATCCAGGCCCTGAGTGGGATTCAAACCCACGATCCCGGTTTCCAAGTGAGCGAAGACAGTACATGCCTTAGAACGCTCGGCTACCGTGACCGGCAGAGTTTAATATGTTAGAGGCAAACTTGTTAGTACTGGGGACAGAGCACGTTAACACAAACGGTTACGCTTCTTACTTGTATTCATGAGTACCCAGTTCGAATCTTGGCATCGACTATCCTTAATGAAGTTATCCGTAATTTTCTCCAGACACACCAGGAAAATGCCTGGAAATGCACTGCATCACGCTAGGATCGCTTTCTTCCATACAGTGTTCAGTTAATTTTTCGCTTAAATCCAACCATTTGACGGTTCGGTCTGAGTTACTGACTGCAAAGTTAGACATACTGGCGAATACTCAGAATCTTAAGAATGATTTTAAACAAAGCTGCAATATGTCAGATTTGAGGGTTTCACGGCGGTGACTATGAAGATAACAGTCTTCTGGGATATGGCACTGTGTAGATGTGGTGTTAACCTACGTTTCGGAGGAACGTATCGCCTCCATCTTCAGGGTAAAAGAAAAAGTATAAGAAATCTGCAAGCGACAAGACCGTGAGAACGGTAAAAGCAGNGATTTCTTATTTTTCCTCCTACCCTGAAGATGGAGGCGATACGTTCCTCCGAAACGTCGCTTAATACCACATCTACACGGCGCCACATCCCAGAGACTGTTTTCTTCAAAGATGCAATATCTTACTTACAGCTAATTGCAGACATTACTTCGATTAATTTTTAGGTTGTGACACAACTGAGGATATGATAAATTAGCTATTGAATTCGGAAGACAGTCACAAATTATGTGTAAATAAAAAGTCGACGGAAATATTTACAAAAATATATATATACTATAAATGCAGGTGAACTCCAACTTAAGAACAAGATGTATTCTTTGAAATGTGTTCATAAGTTCAATTCTTTAAAGTTTTTAATGTTAATTTGTTAACATGTTTGTAAGCGCGGGGCTCTGTGTTCGTTAAGTGAATTGAGAATCGCAATTTATTTTCCCGTTTCAATGTTCCTAAATGAGAAATGTTCTATTCTCATTTATTTATTTCTTATAACATATCATTTTTGTTTCTTAAAATCTGTCATCTTAGAGAGTGAAACAGACAATTTATGAGAAACGAAAATCTAACTTCATAGAGCAGAATCCTTCCCAATAAACTGATAGTAGCACAGCTGTCAATAATTTTGCCTTCGTTTATAGAAACCGAAAGTTTATTATCATATTTACTTACTTACTCATGGAAATGAGCCCTTCTGGAGGAGCCGCTAATTCTGCAGCTACTCAAGAATTCAGCATTTTATGAAACCAGAAGGTTCATCCCCGTGTTCACAAGAGCCCTCCACTGGTCCCTATTCTGAGCCAGATCTATCAAAACCATACCATCCCATCCTATCTCTCTAAGATCTATTCTAATATTGTCCACTCACCTACGCCTTGGTCTTCCCAGTAGTCCCTTTCCTTCTGGCTTTCCCACCAATATCCTAACCCATAAATAAAGGATCCTGTTCTGAGCCAATTGAATGCAACCCACGACATCACAGTCCATGACTTCAACGTGAAATTTAAGGAAATCCTGCATTCTGTACCTAGGCCTCATAAGTTGGTCCCTCCTTTCATGACTCAGTATATCCCTTCTCCCCCATTTCTTCTATTTGCCCATATAAACGATTTGGATCTAATCTCCCTAATATGTTGGATGAAGAATACAAATTGTGAATTTCTCCATTATGTTATTTTCCCCAGTTACATTGTTACTTTCTCTCAGGTCAGAACACTGTTCTCTGGCATCGTGTTCAAAAACACACCCAATCTGTGTTCTTCCCTTGTGGTTGCCAAGTTTCATAGGTGGAAATCTGTATTAGTGGAAATTAGAAGTAAAATTGAACAGAATAATTGTCAGTTTCCTGTGTCCGGGTTTGCTTCTATGCGGTTCGAAGTTTCAATGGAAATATCTACGTACCTACTTACCTGCCACTCGGCGCTACAGCGCTGCGTGAGCCTTGGCCTCCTCTACAACCAGTCTCCACTACCAATGCATGCTGCCATAGGAATGGATCCACTCAAGATGACCCAAGGCTGGTTGTTAAGTTTCTGAACAAAATTCTTTTTACAGGATGAGGTTGTTAGCCTCATGCCCAACTCCCAACTTTGAGGCCCAGGGTATCTCTCTTAATCTGGACTTTACCCTTTGAAGTTTCCGGCATGAGTGATCCTACTGGTAGTTAAGCTACCGCCGGCATAGCTCTCCAGGTCACAGAGTCACGCAAGCCCCACAACTACGACAAGGTGGAGACACTTTCGGGGGGTTTAAATGGAATTGAGAAGTCATAAATTTCTCCCTAAACTTCTTGCAGCATCACGAAGAAACATGTAGTTATATAGTAGAGTGGTATAAACATAAGGTGTGAGCTCTGAAGTTACGGCGATGGCTACGAAGATTGTTGTCTTCTGGGATGTGGCGCCTGTAGTTTGATATACCGCGTCAATTATTGCCTCAATTTTCAGTGTAGAGTACTCTTCTACCCTGAAGATGGGAACATTATATTTATCTGCAATGACGGTAACTATCTACCAGACTACACGGCATTAATTTCCGCCCCCATTTCGAGGATATAAGATTCTTCAATACTGAATATTGGGCAGCACGTTCCTCCGAAACGTCGGTAAACATCTATCAGACTAAACAGCATAATATTGCAAAATACAATAATCTATATAAATACCCTTTTTGTTCGTGCTTTTCTTCAGTCTTGTTTCCCACTTAATTCTTTCAAAATCACCATCAAGAATAATTTTCTCATGTGGAAATGAATACCCTTACAGCTGGTGCAGCAGAACAAGAAACTTATCCCTGAATTGACACGAGTTGTTCAGGTGGCGAGCTGCACTGTATGCGTGCACTTGAAGGGGTGGATATGAAAATTTGCGGCGAAGTTGGCGAGAGGGCAGTGAAGCTGAGGCGGCAGTTGGCCGGGTCGTCGCGCTTCGCTGCCCGGTGGAGTGGGGTTGCTGACTGCAATGATGGATGCGTCTCTCCCCCTGCCGAATGTTCGCTATAATATCGCCCCTTTATGAACTGGCTCTTATATTTCACGTTATCTTCCCGGCACTGAAACTCCACTTCTGCCTCAAGACCACATGTTTCTAAAATTTCGAAAGATATACACCACTGCGAGGCAGAAATATTTTCGAAATGCCATATTTACGAATTTGGAAATGGATTAAGTTTATTGCTCATTTATTTCTGTGTAACTAATTTCGCTTGTGCGCAAGTACACACTGGTGGTCACTCTTCTGAGCCAGATGAATTTAGTCCTCACCATCATTATTATTTCTTTAATATTGTCACGTGTATGGTTGTACGCGTGACGAGATTGACGGGCTCTAGTCCGGATGACTGGATTTATTGGCACTTCGGTTACAATCTCTCTTAATCACATTTAAATAACAGTGCTATCGCTGATTCCACACTTCATAAATAACTGTTACACATGCGCACTAGTACTCTCCTGGTAATGCAATTAAAACACAGGAACAAGCGCTTCAGATCATCAAATATTACACATGAATAAAGTCTTGTAATCACATACGAATTCTTCACATGACGAACTTAATGTGGCTATCTTCCACCAGAACTCAACTTAACTGGTGTTATTCTCGTTATATAGCCTCCGCAAGGACCACGCACAGAAAACCCACTTCTATTGTTGCATAAGAAAGACCTCACAGAGAACATGTCACGTGATTCCTAGCCGGCGTCTTCATTGGCGCTCTCTTGCCTAGCAACACGCAATAACATTCCTCGACTAAGACACATCTTCCATTGTTGTCGTGTGTGTATTCAGTCGCTGAGTGTTTACCGGTCCGTTACCTAGCAACGGTCTGGCCATCCAGGTTACAATATTAACCTCCCCCTACTCCTAGGTCTCCAAAGTGGTATTCTTCTTTCATGTTTACCCACTAAAGGATTATATACGCTTCTCAAATTTCCATTCCTGATAGATGCTTCACCCATCTCGCCCTCATGATTGGTTACCTTAATCTCAACAGTGTTCACATACTTCCTGTCTCAAAGGTCTAAGCATTCTCCTTCGATCCTGCTTTCAGACACCCTCAATCTACGATTGATAATAGGGTTTCTGTCTTATTATTTAGGGAAGCATTTTCGCCAACAAAATGATATGTCATCAGCTCTATACACACAAAGCTGAAGTTCTCATTTCGGTGGATCTTCCGGGCAGAGCAGAATGACCTATACGGTAAAAACAAGAAAAAACAAAACAAACTCCGTGGTTTCAGTCCGCAAGCGAACTATACCGACCGAGCCACCGCCACTTCATGGAGAAGTTAGTGCCAACTTTAGTGGATAGAGCGTGTAGCATGGACAGCGCAACGAATCCCCACGGCCGTTAATCTCGGTTTTCTAGACCAGCCTATACGGTAAATCTGCGAGAATTCGTGACATGTCTCATTTAAATTCACTACAGTATTCAGAAAACTGATAAAACTGTCCAATTTCATAGCGAACTCAGAGCGTCGTACCACGAAACCAGATATATCACGAAGGTAGGTAGATTTATCATATCTGAAAGCGCCTTTTGTTATTCCTTCTTTGGTGTCTGAGATAAATATAAGACATTTGTAGCCATTTATCGACTTAAGTTCACAGAAATTGGAGGATGATGCCCTACGTTTGGGTCTAATATCAAGTAGCGCTTCAAGGACATCAAGATTTCTGTCCTACTGGTGCTGTACCGTGATGTCAGCGTGATCAAGTCATGGAGGATGATGGGACGACCAAATAACACTTGTGGAGAAAGCAAGAACATTTTATTCAGAACTTTGATCGGAAAACTTAAAGAAATGGGGGACTTCGGAGTCCGGGACACAGACTTCAAGAAAACAGCGAGGTGCATATGAGGTACTCAAGCTGTAAAGAGGCTCAGGGTTGGTACCACTGGCAGGCTTTTGTGTCAGCGGCGCTGAATCTTCGGGTTCTGCTACCAGATATTTAGTTGCTTAGTTTCCTGGTAGATTGGTTAGACTGTACCAGAGCTCAGGCGGTTATTCACCGGCTTCCCATCGCGGCGGCCCGTGTTCGAGCCCAGGTCAGGTCTGGTGGGATTTTTGGTGGACAAAATGGTACTGGGCCAAATTTTCTCCGAGTACTTCAGTTTCCCTTGCCAATTCTCATTCCACCGACTGCTTCACGCTCATCATCTCTCGTCCGGGGCTGGTACAATACGGTAAGTTAGTGGCCGACCTACCAAGTGGGCTCAGTCTCACCCCACCCTAAGAAACTAAAGACAAAACTAAACTAGATAGCTAGTTCGTTAGCTATTAATCAGATATATTTGATTATTCACTTGCTATGTTCAGTGAAAACTTTTTAAAACATGTGACTCCCTATTGCCAGAGATTCTCCACGCCAGTATTTGTGTATGGCGTTATACATCAGCGAACAAGGTGACCGACCAGTTATGGCTAGTTAAATCTCGTTAAAGCGCGGGGCCATGCGACAAAGAGAAGAGCAGCTGAGTGCAGCAGCAGTGACCTAACAATGAGATGGCGTAACAGAATCACAATGCGCCGCGGTCTGCAAGAAATCCCTACCCCACGCTCAAGCATACTTGTCTGTCCCGTGCCACTTGAGCATGATACCACACACCTGTCACGGCTTGGGACCCTCCCGCTTGCTGTCTGTGTAGGTTGTTTCTGTATCTTGATACCACAGGTTCCGGGCCGATTGGCTAGAGAACTGAAGAATTAACTCGACTGCCGAGAGAGGATTTTGATCTAGTATCATTGTCGTTTGTGAGAACAAAAGCAAACTAATGGTTCAGGATGATGGACGAATTTGAAAAGATTTAGATGTTTGTGGCCTATTCGAATTACTATCTACGCATTTCCCTAGAGAGACTGAGGGAAATTGCGGAAGACCTGTTAGGATAGTAGATGTCCTGACCGAGTTTCAAAACTAGCACCCCCAAATGCAGGTCCAGAGCGTTATCGCTACAACAGTCAGAGAATTTTCTTACACTTGGTTTTAAAGAAGTGTGATCAATTTCCGTAATGCTTGCTGTCATTCAGTCCAGAACCTTTTGTCTCCTCGTCTACTGTCCAAAAACGAAAATTAGAATATACAAAACTATAATTTTCCTATAGTTATATGAATGTGAAACGTGGTCTCTGACATTAAGGGAGGAACGTAGACTGAGGGTGTTTGAGAACAACATGCTAGGAGAATATTTGGACCGAAGAGAGATGAAGTGACAGGAGGTTGAAAAGAACTGTATAATGAGGAGCTTCATACCTTGTACTCTTCTCCAAGTATAATTAGAATGATCAAGTCCATGAGGATGAGGTGGACAGGGCATGTAGCACGAATGGGGGAGAAGAGGAATGCATATAGGATATTGGTGAGAAAGCCAGAAGGAAAGAGACCAGTGGGAAGACCAAAGCGTAGGTGGGTGGACAATATTAAAATTGATCTTAGAGAGATAGGATGGGATGGTATGGACTGGATTGATCTGGCTCAGAATAGGGACCAGTTGAGGGCTGTTGTGAACACGGTAATGAACCTTCGGGTTCCATAAAATATCGGGAAATTCTTGAATAGCTGCAGAATTGGCGGCTTCTCAAGAAGGGCTCAGCTCCATGAGTAAGTAAGTAAGATCAATTTCCAGCGTTTGAATGTGGCCTCCCGTCCTTCCTTCCAACCCCACTCTGAGATTTCAACGTGCTTTATGTTAGTAACTTTAAAAGTAAAGATGCTAGATAAAACACCAGAGAAATTATAACTTAACCCATGAAGTACGAACTTTTACTCCAAGTAGAATTTAAAATTCGGTTCCTCTCTTCGAGCAAAGCTCCTGCGTTTCCGTTATATAGACCAACACTGGTTAATGCACTTTAAGAGGAAAATTAATGTTTAACCTAAGAATAATTAGAAACGCATAAATAGATTCCGATGTTTTCTTCGTAGCGACAAAAAAGAATGTATACAGAGTGTTTCACGACTTTAAGGCATAACTGCAGGGGGTAATTTCCTAGGTGTTTGCGATCAAAAAAGTTCATATAAACATGTGTCCGATTTTGGACGGTTACGAAGTTATGACCGTTTTAAACTCAGGATAGCAGGTAACGATTACTGACAATAAACGGAACAAAATAGTAAACCAGCATAATACATGATACATTTAAAGTATGAATGTAAAGTTAACTTCGTGAAATTACCTTTAGTTTGAATTCATTGGTGCTTAAAGCTGATTTTCGAAAATGCCACCGCCGGCCGCAACACAGGCTGTCTCTCGGTTTTGAACCGCGCGGGTACATACCAAACCCACCACGCCTTAGGTAGCTCTCAGGGGTCGAGAAAACGAGAACGCTCTGTCTGTAGCTGGCTAAAAATAGCAACCCGTCAGATGATAGACGCGGTTCACACTAGGGCGTGTACGGGAATGAAAAAACGGTCATAACTCCGTAACCGTCCAAACTCGGACAAATGTTTATATGAACTTTTTTGATCACAAAGACCTAGGAAATCATCCCCTGCAATTATGCCCTAAAGTCGTGAAACACCCTGTATATAGTGAGCACCATATTTTAAGGGGCTAACACTCTGAGATGCACTGGACAGAAATAATGTATGACTACGGAAAATCACGAAGAAACTGAAGCAGATTAAAATCGGTGTATATTTGATAGAGTGCAGTGCAGTGCCTCGTTCCATAATGATCAGAATGAATACTCGTGGATGGATAACTTAAAGGATATACGTAGGCCTACAACAGCTGATGTTAATGCGTATACGAAGAGGCAGAAGGACAATAATTTATAGAATTGGCCGCGACAGATAGGCATAACACATTATTTCTCGCTCTGGAAGAAGAGTAAGAGGATGTGTAATGGGAAAATTTAACAATTTCAAGGTTGGTACAGGCATTTAAGTGGCCTAATTCAAGGAGAAAAAAATATATTACATTACGTATATACAATAGTATATATTCTGAATTTATATTTAATTTCTAGGCCTAAATTTTTTTTTAGAAATCTGATGTCATTTCTTGGGTTTATTAAACAAGCGAAAAGGCCACGCAATCCTATCTAACACTCATCTCGTAATGAAGTATTGTTATTTGACAAGTGTGTGTAGCCTGATGAACAGCTGGTGCCTTGGGCCCGCAGTCTCACAGGGGAAACCTGATGCCGCTACTTCTGTACGTCATTGTGTTGTTCAGGACAGCGCATTACCAAAGGATCCTTTACAGTCCTGCTCACACGCGCGTCCTCACTTCAACTCCGAGAATATTATCCTGCAGTCTGTTAATCTGCTTCCATGCGAGAACACGGAATGTACCCGGTTCGAACATCGACAGGGACAATGGTAATCGTGGCCATGTTTCTATGTGGTTTTTCTCAGCCACGAAAAATGTGGTCGTACACTCATACAGCCATTTACGTCCGTTACAGCTTAGCATTCCCAAAATCCGACGCTGTATGGTCTGAGATAAACGCAGTGTCGTGAAAAAATAAATAAAATATATGGTTTGACACTAAAATATTGTCACGTATAGAGTGGTGCGCATGAAGAAAATAACGGGTTCTACATTTTTTCTTATTGCTAGTGGGGTCCCTTGTACTACGGCCACTTCTGGCCTATTGTACCAGCCCCAGATGATAGGTGAGAGTGATTGTGGAGAAATTGGTGGAATGAAGATTGGCAGGGGAAACCGAAATACTCGGAGGAACCCTGCCCCAGCGCCACTTTGTCCACCACTAATCCCACTTCACCAGACCCGGGATCTAACGCGGGCCGCCCCAGTGGGAAGTCAGCGACTAACCGCTTGAGCTATGGCGCGGACGGGTTCTACATAGTTCGGATGATTGGATTTATTAGCACCTTGTTACAAGTTCTCTTAACCACACTTAAATACAGCGCTATCGCTGATTTACAAACTTTCCAGGTCACTGTTGCACACGCATTAGGATTCTCGGGCTTTACTAGTCGTATCCTGGCAACGGATCTCAACACACAAATTAGCACTTCAAATCAATATGAAGTCTTCTTGCTACTTCGTCTTCAATTACTCTGGAATCTCGGAACTAAAAATTCTTCTGAACTCACTCCAGGTGGGTGGGTGGGTAAGTAAGCAGATAGTGTTTTCCGCTTAGTTGGGTGGCTGGTTGGTTAGTTGTGTGGAGACGTAGATGGAATAGAATAGAATGGATGTGCCGAGCTTCAATTTCAGGCACATATGTGATAGTTTTTAGTAAAAACTGTGGCCCAAATGTTAACAAAGGTTTAATCACAATACATCAATGATACACCGTACTTTAACTCTCCAGCATGGTAGGTATATAGCCGGAGGCTATCATATGACACCCTGAAACTCTCAGAGAAGAAAGAAAACTGAAAAAGATAATTAGAATGATAATAGAAGAATAAAACACGAAGGAAAGGGGGGTGATATTGCAGGAGCTCGTCCCTCTATGCACACAATGTCGGAACACTTGGAACTGTCAAGCCTCGTTCTATAGTTCGGGATTGATAAATCTGTTTTGCGGTGGTCGATCGTGTTTTCAAGCCCCCTCCCATTGTACAGCTCGAGCACGCGAGGAACACCAGTCAGCAGGTTGCGCGAATTTGAATGATCCAAAACTTCAGAGGACATTCCATTTAAAAAAAACACCATAGCACGAGTTATGTAACGTCACAAGTTTCAGGGGGTGAGTCCATCGGAAGATATTATAATAAGGGGGTGAGTATTATGACGCAATGGATGAGAAGAATTGGGGACTGAATGCAATTTAGGGGTGTCACGAAAGATTATACGAGGAACAAGGGCCAGACAGAGACGTTGGTTCAAAATACTTCACTTTTTATAGAATTGAATATTCCTTGACAGCAAACATTCCTTCTGTTCGATATAGAAAATCTCATTTCTAAGAAGGCGATCAAATCAGTCTAAAAAAAGAGGGAATGTTAACTCTTAGTCAGATAACCTGAATAGTACGGAGCCGGGATAGAGCAGTCGGTACAGAGACTCTCTGCGGGCAAAACAGCAGGGACACGATTTTCTCCTCTCCACATAGTCCGGACCGGCTCTGGGGCCCAACCCAACCTCCTATCCGATGGGTACCGGGGACTCCTTCCCCAGGGGTTAAGTGGAAGTGGCGTGAAGCTGATCAATCACTTCCTAGTAGTGCCAAGGTCAAGAATACTTGGATTTGTGCATACTCACCTATGCGTCTTCATGGCGTAGTGCTTAATTAGTTAAGCTGAAGGGAAGAAAAACTTTGGAGACAGAAATGTAGATACTAGGATAATATCAATATGTATCAAAATGTATCAAAAGTAAAGAAAGTATGTGAGTCTATATTGGGCTCATCTGATGAGGTATGTCCAGGAGAGGGCACATCTGATGAGGTATGTCCAGGAGAGGGCTCATCTGATGAGGTATGTCCAGGAGAGGGCTCTTGTGAACACGAGAATGAAAATTCGGGAGAATTTAACTAACTAAAAAATTATTCTCAAGAAGGACTCCACTCCATGGATTTATTTAATTACTCCGAAAATTATAGAGACCTTTGGAAGAGCACGGTATGAATACTACTCGAGTCAGTAGATCCCATTTAATTCGCATATTAAGAACTAATTCAGGATTACTTGCATAATATTCATATCGTCGTGTTGTTAAAGTTATTGCTGACATCTATATAAAAAGTACGGTAAAGCTTCCCCTGTAACAGGCCGTGGAGGCCCATAGGGTTTGAGATGTCGAGACCCCCACATTTTCTCTAGATAATCGGCTCACAGATAGCGGTAAGTTTGTCAGCAGCCTTACGCGCCGGCCGCCCTTTACCCCCCAGGAAGATTCCTGGTACTTATATCTGTTAGAGGCTTAGTCGACCCCAGGAACATAATGCTGATGGAAAGATTAGGTAAATTGAAAAAATCCACCGCATCCGGACTTGAACCCGCGACCTTCAGGAGTGTAGCATAGTGCCTCAACCAACTACGCTACCGCTGTGAAACATATATATATATATATATATAAACCGTAACTTGTTGTTTACTGGTAGTGTATTTTGTAGTGCCCTATCATGTTTAATGCCGGTCACGGTAGCCGAGCGGTCTAAGGCATGCACTGTCTTCGTCGCTCGGAAGCCGGGATCGTGGGTTCGAATCCCAGTCAGGGCATGGATGTTTGTGTGCGTTTTTCTGTGTTTGTGTACAGGTAGAGACCTTGCGACGAGCTGATCACCCGCCCAAGGAGTCCTACCGTATGTCTAAGATCTAGAAAAATCGAAGTGAATGGAGATGTTCATGGAGGTAGGCCTAGGCCCACTGGGGCTGTAGTGCCAAGGGGAAAAAAATCATCTTTAATGTCAATCGTGGTTAAACTTTCAGATAGTCCTCTTAGAGGGCTCTGATAACCTAAGATCTCTTCCGCTAATATATTGCTGATTTTATGGAGATACTTCTAATTTTATGTATAATTAACAGCTTAAATTAGCAGTATATTGTATATAAAAGCATGTAGCTTCGCTAGTCCAAAATTTGTTTTGTTCTTGTATAAATAATTCTACCGTCACACAACGGTGGAAAATTTAAATCTTTCAGATGAAACACATGAAAGTCATTCCCATACACTGTTGTGTCATCACTCTCTTTGTTCGGCCTATCGATTCTACTATTCTTACTCTCTGTTTCCTTACTGAGGGACCAATATCTATGTAAATTCATTTTGCCTATAGTGGAAGACTACCTGGAAAAAGGGTGTACGATCAACAGTGCAAGATACAGTGATTTGCTGACCAACAATTTGAAGCCAGCAATTCGCACCAAACGCCGAGGCCTATTGTCGAAGAAAGTGTTGTTGTTGCATGACAATGAACACTCACACAAGGACGGCCAGACCGTCGAAACCATTAACCATTTGTGTTTCGAGGTGCTGGAACACCCTGCCTACAGCCCAGATCTCGCTCTTTCCGACTATCATCAATTTGGACCGCTCAAAGATGTTTTACGAGGTTTTTGATTTTCTACGGACAAAGAAGTGGGGGAAGCCGTGCATAAATGTTTGCGCGACCAACCGAAGACCTTCTTCGTGGAGGGAATACGCAAGGTTTTGGACCACTGGACCAAGGGCATCGAAAAGGGAGGAGACTATATAGAAAAATGAAGTACTTTTTCAACCCCTACTTTTGTATATATGGATTGGAAAAACAAGAGTGCGGATAATTTTTTACTTACCTACGTATTTACTGAGCCGTTGCCTAGCAATTGGTATAGACGTCACAATATTATTTTGCATAAGCAGGTGCAAGCAATATTTCTAGTTTATAAAAACAAAACATGTTCTTATCTTGTGCGTACGAGGAAGTTGTCTTTCATTAGGAGTAAATTGGTTAGATGCTGGAAATATTGACTCGCTTGCGTGTAATACCAGAATTTAGAATGTACAGAGATTTAAACCCGCTTTCCGCCGACACTCCCATAAATTGTTTTTTACGTATCGACTTCCGTTAATTATCTTTATTTATTTATCTACTCTTGTTATTGATTATGTCTTGAAATATATATTTATTTATTTATACAAAAGGGTAAGGAGGCGGGATATCGCAGTCGGTATAACGACTGGCTACGGACTCGACGACTGACGGGTCGGAGTTCGAGCCCCGTAGGTTCTCCATGTAATCCAGACCGGTCCTGGGGCCCACCCAGTCTCCTATGCAATGGTTACTGGGTGTTCTTTCCCGGGATTAAAGCGGAAGGGGCGTGAAGCTGGCAACTCACTTGTAACTAGTGCCGAGTTCAAGAAAACTTGGATCTCTACATCCACTCCCACAAAGGTCTTCATGGCATAGTGCTTAACTAGTTGAGCACCGGGACAACTTTACCTTATATAACAAGATAATTCAGTAACCGAAATATTGGGGTTTAATTTCCGGCGAGAAAGCGATTTTCCTCCGTGCCATCAATCGCAGACCTAATCTTCCACCCACCTAGCCGCCTCCAGTACAGTGGTTACCAGTGTGTTTCCTGGGAGGTAGTGCTGTCGAAAGGTGAAGCTGATCACACATATACATCTGCCTAGGTTCATTAATCCAGGAAGTTCGCTACAATTACGTCTATCCCCCTTCAAGAATTGGCACAGGGATTGTTTCTCATACTTCTTTCATTTTACTTTGCGTTCATTCGGTAGCGTAGTTGGTTCAGGCACCCTGCTACAAGCCAGAAGGTCCCGGATTCGATTCCCGATGAAGTCACTGGATTTTTCAATTGACTTAATCCTTCCAGCCTTGCTATGGCCCGGGGGTTGACTCAGCCTATAACAGATATGAGTTCCAAGAATCTTCCTGGGGGGGGGTAAGGAGCGGCCGGCTCGTAAGGCTGACAACCTGACCGTCTTCTGTGAGCCGATTGTCTAGAAAATGTTGGAGCCTCGACGTCTCACCACCCTATGGTCCTCCACGGCCTGTTACAGGGATACTTTTACTTTCACCTTTTTACCATTTATCATTACATTTCAAGTACTTATATACAGCGACTGTGTTATCATAATTGATGTCTGAGATTTGTGCCACCCCTTAATGTTATTCCCCACAGTACGAGTTGTCCACTGACGTAAGCACCCCCCTTCCCCCCCCTCTCCCCAACCAATCCTTCTTACAGCACCGTGTGACATATGGCTGAGTGTAGAGGCACCATCACTCATTCATTCGCTGCCTATTGACCTTCAGTGACGTGCGCATCCTAGGGTGAAAATGCTTTGCCTTCTAGTGCAGCTAAAGCCGGTACCACCGCAAGATGGATACGGCTCATACAGGGTAATTGCGAACTTCAATGCACATATGGTATTTCTTAATTTGTAATCCAGCAAAGCAAAGTGCACTCGTGTGGAGGCTTAGAACTGCTAACCAGTCACTTCCAGTGACCGCATCTGTGGTCTAGTGGTCAGAGTTCCTGGCTACTGATCCAGAGGTCCAGGGTTCTATTCCCGGGGCTACGAGATTTTCTGAGAAGTAGTGGGTCTGGAACGGGGTCTACTCAGCCTCGTTAGGATAATTGAGGAACTATTTCAAGGAAATAGCGGCTCCGGTCTAGAAAACAGAGATTAATGGCCGGGGGGATCCGTTGTGCTGACCACGTGACACACTCTATCCGCAGAAGTTGTTACTAACTTCGCCGACAAGCGGCGGTCGCTCGGTCGGTATAGTTCGCTTGCGGACTACAGGCCAAGGATTATTTATTTGTTATCTGGGAAAACAAATCGTGGGAGACGAGATGTCGGGGCACGCGGCCCACATGTTGAACGTAAGAATCATACAGAATATTGGCCGGTATAGAACTACAGGAAGAGATACTACAGGCTTAAATGAGAAGTGAAGGTCAAGTTATCCTACAAAACGTATGAGGGAGTGGATGTATAGATCCATGAATTCTTGACCTCGGGACTATTTGGAGGTGAATGGTCAGCTTCACATCCTGGCCATTTTACCCCCTGGAAATAGCACCCGGTACGCGTTGGATAGGAGGCTGAGTGGGCCCCAGGGGCAGGCTGGACGACGTGAAAATAAGACAAATTTTGCCCTTACCGGGACGTGCACTCTGATCCCTTAGTCTTCCAGGTCGTAGCCAGTCGCTATACCTACTGCACTCTCCTGAGGACAGTGTGTCTTAAATGAATAAGGTAGGCTCAAAGACGCTGTCAACTATGTTGCTGAAACATTTGCTAATAATGCTGTTTATTTTTTGTACGATTGTAATTTTATTTACATATCCGTTCTGTGATCTGAGGTAAGATATCCTAAATTCTTATGTTTTCATATTAATATTAGTTACAGGCATATAGATTCATTTAAATTTCCAAGGCCCACGCTGGTAAAACGCACCTAAGCATTGTTGCTGTTAGAGAGATTTATATAAAAAGTTTTGACAGAGACTGAGGACAGTGTTATGTTTGGGCCGCAAATGTGAACAGGCTTTGAGGAATAAAATCCCTTGTTCTCGTGTTTTAATTACTCACCGGCGTTTCCTTGCTTCGCACGTTCTCATCCTGACTTCACTCTTCAATGAAATAATGGAACAAGTTACATTCATTTCGGCGTCATTAAATAATCTGCCAATAATTAACACAACGTAAACTCATTTCATTCTCTTCATAGTCTGTAACCTTAAAAGAAGTTGTATTATTTTAAAAAGAAACATGTCGTCAGACTCATTGGAGAACTGATACACGATTTAATTCTAATACTTGCATGTATATAATTCCGTAGATTATTTATCGACACCGTATCAGTTGCAAGGAATATTTATTTCTGTCTCTTTAATTATACCAAACACTACATTCCACAGAATTCTGATTCACAAGTAATGCCGAGAGTCCTAGGGTGGTGTTATTTTTCCAGCTTTTAGATTCGGGATTTTTTTTATTAGTATTAGAGGTGGTGGTTTTCTCCATGCACTTAGACCAGTTATTGGTCCATTGTGCGTCCCCCTTTAATTTCTACTCTCTCCATTCCCTACCGATACTGGTGCGTGCTATCAGCCCCGTTCAGCCAACGAGGTCGGCCCTCGGTACCTGATATTTCCCCCATCTACCAGAGGCATTGCAAACTACTTGGGCGGGAAATTTGTTGCCTAATTTTGCTCAGAGGTCTCCTAGAGACATGAGGATCTTTTACGTGCCGTAAATCTACGTAGATTCGGGAAGCAATCCTGAGTGCATTTTAATAGTTTTCAACAGAAACCCAGAAA
>NW_019745078.1:1604020-1628104 GCF_002891405.2 Cryptotermes secundus
ATGAGAATTTTATAAAACTAGTGTCAAATGTTATAAAACAATTTAAAAGCGCATTGAGGGAATTTCTGTATCTTTATTCCTTTTATTCACTAGAGGAATATTTTAATATAATACAATAATATACTTTATAATTTTTGGATTTTATATTCATAATGTTTATATTTTTGATACTATTATATTTATATCTTGATTTTAGCATACTGTGCAGAAATGTGATAAATCCATTATACGTTTAGGCTATTCTTATTTTATTGTTGACAAAGCTCTGTATAGGAACTGTTTTTTCTTTTATAATTATCTTTGACATGTTCTACATCCTATGGCATGTTTGTCAATAACGATTTATGGAACAAATAAAAAAGTGAAAGTGAAAGTGACATAGTTTAAAGAGCATTTCGAAAACTGCACTTAAATCGACAGATGCTCATTAAGACAAATTTTAACGAAGCAGGATATAGAGGTCTGCATAATCTGTCTATCTATCTATGGCTCTACGGTCCTTTGTTGGACCTTGGTCGCTTTTTCATTTTCCTAATATATATACAGTCGGTAGGACTCCTTGAACGGGGGATCAGCTCGTCGCAAAGCCGCTACCTACACACAGAAGCTACATACACAGACATCCATGTTTTGAGTAGGATTCGAACCAATAATTCCAGCGTTGGAGCGAGCGAAGACCGTTCATGCCTAAGATCGTGCAGCCACTGTGATCGGCCCTGCATTTAAGTAGCCCAGGATAAAGTTCAGTGGCAGGCTGCTGTGAACATTGTGAAGAACAGCGGGGTTCCATAAAGGACTGTGAACTTCATGCCTAATACTAGTGACTGTCAGGTTGTCAAGAAGGAACTGAGGCACTGAGTTCGTCATTTTTTTCTCATTGACGCTACAGCCCTCATTTGGGCCTAGACCTATCTCCATGAACTCCGTTTCAGTTTTACTAGATCTTAGACATACAGTAGGACTCCTTGGGTGGGTGATCAGCTCGTCGCAAGACCTCTACCTGTACACAAACACAGAAAAACGCACACAAACATTCATACCCTGAGTGGGATTCGAACTCACGATCCCGGCTTCCGAGCGAGCGAAGACAGTGCATGCCTTAGACCGCTCGGCTACCGTGACCAGTGAGTTCGTCAGTTATGGATGAAAATGTAGTGTTCTATATTTTGAATTTTAAGTTTTCCATCAATCCACATGAATGTCAAGGTAGTAAAGTTACTGGCTAAGAATTGGTTCGAATCTCGAGAGAGACAGAGGATTAACCTCTTTGTTTCCGTGCATAAGACGGAAGAACTATGAACTGTGAACCAACAAACCAGACAGCTTTGCACTCGACTTAGGGTTCCTTGGGGTGAGACTTATATCTGTCTTCCATGGAAGATAAGCATCTCAGTAGGTGTGGGCACCGCAGTCTCCAGTGTCCCTCCTCGGGCACACATCGCAATAAGGCAAGACCAGCTCCGTGGTAATGGATCCATTAAGAGAGGGTCCATGCGTTGTATGCACAGTGAGACAGATATACACCCTTGTCCACCGAACGTCAGTTCTATGTGGGCTATGATATGATTACCCTCCCTTCCAACCGGTTTATATGGTCGCCTCTACGACTGCTTCAGAATATAACCCATTAGAAAGGCGAGCTTACACTTACTGAAATGGTAAACTTGATAATTACTGCACGTTCAGACAGTTTTTATACCGCTTTTTATGCATTCTTTGCACAAAGAGGAATACGTAGGCCTGAAGGGGACGCCATATCTGCACGTCCATCCGTTCGCCCACCAGCATCTGAAATCACCGAAATTATTTCGAATAAATTTGGATTTCTGGCGCGTGGACAGTAAAAGTATGTTGGGTCATTTTAAGTTCGGTATGGATCACATAAACCTGTGACTTCCAGGTACCCTAGAACCTAAATTGTGTCTTTTCATTAGGAAGGTTTCATTTAGTTGCGCTGTCTGTGACCCTCGAATAACGGAATAATTAGTGAAAAGTGGCTTAACGTTACGGCAGTTTTTAATGAACAGTTTGTAAAGTTCTTTTTAGTAGGTGTACGCAGTAGCGTAGTTGGTTGAGGCATTACGTTACAAGCCGAAAGGTCGCAGGTTCGATCCACGTTGAAGATGCTGCGTCTTTCAATCGACCTAATCCTTCCAGCCGCACTATGGCTCTGGCGTCACTCAGCCTCCAACAGAAATGTGTACCAGGAATTTTCCTGAGGGTAAAATGAGGCCTGGGTGTAAGGTTGACAACCTCACCTACATCTGTGAGCTGACTGTCTAGAGAAAATTTGGGAGCCTCGGCGTCTCACAACTCTTTGGGCCTCCACGGCCTGTTGCAGGGTTACCTTTAAGTGTGGCTATTCTCCCACTGTAACAATCCACTCTCTGACTTTGCGCTGCTTGTACATGTTACAGTCTGTATGAGACCACAATCTGTGATCGGGGATAGATCAGTAGTTATAGCAACTTGCTACGGACTGGACAACCGAGGGCTCCGGTAGGATCAAGAAATTTCTCTTCTCCACGTCGTCCAGACCTGCTCTGGGATCCACCCAACCTCCTATCCAAAGGGTACCGGGGGTTCTTTCCACGGGTTAAAGCGGCCGGGGCGTGAAGCTGAACACTCGCCTCCAACTAGTGCCGAGGTCAAGAAAATGTGGATCTATACATCCACTCACCCATACACCTTCATGGCGTGGTGCTTAGTAGTTAAGCACAGGGACAATTTTTTCCTTTATGAGCCCACAATCGGATTTGTTTATTGCAAGTCTCGCCAAAGGTTGCAATACAAGGCGGTGATAATCAGATGTAACAGGCCGCTGAAATACAATATCAGGCAGCAGTGAACTGGAAATGATTGTAAGAAAAAGCGGTCGTGGCCTCATTTGAGGTATTATTCTGGAATATTCATGGAGGGGATGATGAATCAGCATATCGAATACTGCCACCAATGTTCAAGCCGGTCAGCTCCCGGACATTTCAGAAATGTTCCATCTGAACTACCTTGCTCGGTCTTGATTTGTATGGAGCTCAAAACGGAAGTGGGCCCACTGATTTCACAAGAAAGAAATCACCGTAAAGATTTATAAAAACAGGGATCTATAAGGTACGGGACCGTCACTTGAAAAAGAAAATTATTAATGTGTATAACGAGAAAAATTTGTGACTCTAGTTAGTGTGAAAATCTACTTAAGTGTGCAACGTTTTTTTTTTATTGTTGCTAGTGGGGTGGGACTAAGTCCCTTGTACTGCCGCCACTTCTGGCCTATTGTACCAGCCCCAGATGATAAGTAAGGGTGATTGTGGAGCAATTGGTGGAATGAAGATTGGCAGGGGAAACCGAAGTACCCGGAGAAACCCAGGCCGCCGCGGATGGAAGCCAGACAGAGTATGAAGTGTCATAGACCTTATTTGTTCACCACGATATTACATTGTATTGTCGTGACTAATAACAAGGGGTCCTGAATTTTATGATTGGATTTGTTCGATGCCTATATTATAATTACCTGCAGTAAATTATAATGGCTCCACATTTAACTCCTTCTGAACGACATCTCTCTAACGAATCACTCTGAAGAATCTCTCACTGTTATCTGAATCTCAGACTGGTCTCTGCTACTATTTCTCCACGAAATGCACTGCTTTTTATAACTCCCAGAGAACCGAATACAGATCATCATTTCCCACAGTTCGTGTTATTCTGTTTTTCCGCTGCTACGAAACGTATATCAAATCTCATGGCAACGCTTTGATTCGTTGCTTCGGGAACGGGTGTTTAGTTGGCTATTGCTTAGCAAAATCACTCCCGTTTCTGCTGTTATTCCGACTTTTAAGCACCGTTTATCTAGCCGTTGCCTATCAAAGGATCATATCCCTTCACAGTATTTCTTTCTCTATGCTGTGTATCAGTATTAAGAATTGTTTTAAGATCATATCACAACTTATCGTTGGGTCTGTTTAATTATTTCTCCGATGGTAGTTTTTCACCTTTCCTGATATAGAAACAGTATGATCAGTTGTGAAACTTCCAAAAGAGTGCCTTCATTCTTAGAGTTTATGATGACGTTGATGTCGAATATCATCGTTTACGCTACGAGCCCCAGTTTCCTGTTGCAGTGAGTCTCCCTAGATCACCTCACTTCTGCATAGTGTAAGAGAGCCTTGAGTCTTCGCTTCTCCCTATACATGGCCGGTGTTTCTCTCTCTCAACTCATTCGTGAAACCATAAGCTAACTCTCTGAGGCTGCAGGATAATCTACACCACGCGTCGTTATTAATTTCATCTCGAAAGTTAGCGGCGACTGTAGTGGCAGTGTAATATTATATAGCGGGGCACTATGGCCTGACCTCTGGCGGTCCGCAAGCCGGCCATACGCGGAGACAGGTCACCAGGTGGCGATTTGTCACGAGCTCCAAGGCGGCGAACAAGGTTCCACCATTTCGCAAGCAAGCAACCTCTTCCCTCCCCATAACACTGTCTAGAATTCCCTCAGCTTCCCATGCACCGTCCCTCACCCCAGCTCTCCAACATCCATAGTGCCACCAAGGAAATCCCTCCAGTGTGTGTACATCCATGCTAAGAATACGTTATTCGTCGCTTGCATACAGGATGGAAGCCATATCTTCCGCGTCATCATCAAACTGACTTCTTTCAGTAGAGAGCAGTACCTCAGCTGAGTGATGTATGCGTATGTCTCGTTATGAAATATCGTCACAGCAGAACCTCCTATCACGGAATAAACTGAGTAATTTCAATATACATTTACTTCAACAATTTCTTCCCCCACCCCCTCACGTCTAGATCTCCCACATGATGTGTTTCCAAAAGGTCTTCAACGTAATTATGTGTTTCGTATTGTCTCCATTTTTACGGGACACGCGGTAGTGTAGTTGGTTGAGGCACTATGCTATAAGCCGAAAGGTCGCGGGTTTGATTCCTGATGAAGTTATTGGATTCTTCAATTGATCTAATCCTCCCAGCCACACTATGGCCCTGAGGTGTACTCAGCCTATAACTGAAATGAGTACCAGGAATCATTCTTGGAGATAAAGGGCCGCCGGCCGTTAAGGCTGACAACCTTGCCGCCATCTGTGAGCCGATTGTGTAGAAGGTGTGAGAGCCTCGATGTCTCACAACTCTGTGGGCCTCCACGGCCATTTTACAGGGATAGCTTTACCGTTACCGCCATTTCTACTGCGTGTCTTGATTGTCTAAATTATTCCAATTTATTGAATCTAATATAAAAAGAAGGAGGAAATTATAAATTACAAACTTCTTAATGCGTAATGGGTAAACAATGTGCAAATTAGGTTTTAGGTTATTTAAATAACACTGTATCGAGTGTATCGCTGACAGGGCCATTCCGTATGAGGAATAAGGGCGGCGTGGAGACTTGGCTGCTATATCCGGTGTCTGTTCGGAGGAGATGAGCACAACGACGATATTAGGCAGAGAGCCGCGAGTCCAGCCGAGAGACGAACCGAGTAGGCCTAGTTTAGATAGTTTCTTGGGGTGGGGTGAGACTTCAGTCCACTTGATATGTCAGCCACTAATTGGCCTATTGTACCAGTCCCAGATGATAGATGATAATGAATGTGGAGCAGTCGGTGAAATGAGAATTGGCAGGGGAAATACAAATTTTCGGAGAAAACCTGCCCCAGTGCCACTTTATTCACTACAAATCCCACATGACACGACCTGGGCCTCTGCGGTAGGAGGCCGGTGATTAACTGCTTCAGTTATGGAACGGCCAATCGCGTAGGCCTAAACGCCTGCTGGTTTCACGTCATATTTTTCATATTATTCCCATTTATTTCGCTTGGATCCTTTAACCATTGCAATTTGGCATCTTTTCTTTGGTCTAGTAATTTTGAGCATCCTTCATCGAACCATGGCTTATGCTTCTTCAGTTCATAATAACCCATACTCTCCTTGGCAGAAATTTTTATATTCTCTCTAATACTTTCCCAAGCTTTATTAACATCCACCTCAGTGTCCAAGTTTTCCAAAGCCGCAAACATATTTGAGATTTCAACACAATACTGCTCTTTACCATCCACCTCATTTAATTTCTTGAGATTGAACCTCTCCATATGAACTCTGTGTGTTCTTTGTTTGCTCACTGCCAGTCTTTCGCTAACCTTTGCCCCCACCAGGTGGTGGTCAGTGTCACAATCTGCTGCCCTGAATGATCTGACATCAAGTATACTTGAATAACTTCTCCTATCTATCAAAATGTGGTCGATTTTATTCTGTATATTCCCATCAGGAAATGTCCAAGTAAATTTATGGATGATACGATGTGGGAACATTGTGCTTTTGAGAGTAAGATTTTTTGTTGTGGCAAAGTTTACTACTCTAGCTCCATTATCATTATAATTTCATGCAAACTCTCATTCCCAATCGTTGTTTTGAAAATGTCCTCTCTGCCTACTTTGGCATTGAAATCTCCTAAAAATTTTCATAGGATGCTTCGGGAATTTATCAAATACATGTTCTAGTTCTTCACAGAACCTGTCCTTTATGTCATTAACTTTATCTTCTGTTGGTGCTTGAACATTCGTAACAATGATATCACACCAGCGACCTTTTAATATTATACAGGGTGATTCAGAAAGATGGACACAATTTCAATTGGCTATATTTCCTGAATTATATTGTAACGTGTTTGCAGTCCAGAAGAGTCACTGCTATGGAAACGCTGGAATAGACCGTTACATAGGAAACAACAATTGCTCTATTGTAGTTCTAACAGGAATCTCCACGGTTATGAGAATACGCGAAGGTTCCCACAGAGACAACGCGATAACAATGGGTTATTGCGTAGGAATTGCATTTGAATTCTGTGAATTACACTTGATTATACATACATGGAAGTTTATAGATGTTCAATCTGCCCCCCCCTCCTCCGGCTGCACGGATAACATCTAGATGGTAGCTGAATTCATCCTACACTCGATGACAAATATCTTGCGTCACTGAGTTCACCGCAGCTGTGATACAGTTTCTTAGGTCATTCAAATTTGTGGGAAGAGGTGGTACACGCCACACAGTTGTTTGCGATAGTCCAAGTTCTCTACTAGCACTACGGGTTGACTTCATTGGGCTGCGCTCAAAGTTCACTCGAATGCACTCCACGTTCTCCTCCGATACACGCGATCGGCCCGGGACGCAGTGATGGAGGGCACTAGCGGTAGTACTAGAAACTTTGTAACATCCTCTTTCAAATGTACTTGACAGAATTCAAATGCAACATACAGTTCAGGAAATATAGTCAATTGAAATTGTGTCCATCTTTCTGAATCACTCTGTATATGATATCCTATCACTCACGAACTCTACCCACTTAACTGCTGATACGATTCTCTTATATACGAAAAAAAAAAACCTGTACCTATTTCATGATTTTCATCCCCCTTTCCATAGAAAAATGTATATTCGCCTGTTGATGCGATGCCACCTCCATCCCATCTGACCTCCTGTACTCCCGCTAAATCTAACTTATATTTTAAGATTTCTTCCGCCCCTGCCCTGAGCGAACCTGCCCTATACAAATTCAAACATTGCATGTACCAAATCTCATATCCATTCTCTTTAGCTTTTGTCGTTTATCCAAGGAATCCGTCCAAGTCCGAGGCTTCTTGAGATTTTTGCAACAATTTTTTTACGGCGAGGAGTTGTTAGCCCCACGCCCAACCCCAATCTGGAGGACCACCCCTTGTCGGCTGTCCGCGACTGCTTATTCAGTACATTCGCAGCTTCCCTCCAAAACTGGAGGCCGTCTCCTCCATCCGCAACCTTAGGACGCGCCATGCCGAGGTGACAAGGGGCCCACCTAACATGTGACAGAAATATGCCTACATCTTATAATTCCCGAATTGAAAATCAGGCAAGCGTTCATTTTCTCTGTAGCCACACGATTCCTTTCTGAGCCCTGTTATTATTTCCTCACTAACGAACACAGGAAAGCAGAACACAGATAAGCCTGCTTCTCATGACATGCAACGCGAGCTGCCATGTCTAATCACCCTGTCCATTGTCACTGAAATACAGGTTCTCAGTGCAGGCTGCAAGACGACTTTAATTGATCTGTGTTTATTATGCTGTTATTTGATATGAATGCATATTCATGATGACGCGGACCGGTACAGGTGGCAGACCTCTGTACTGCAATTTGTACTTCCGTAGCAGAGTAGAATGTACTGGGGTACACACAGACTCCATTAAGGTCAAGCTTATACAGAAGCAGCGCATATGCAGACTAATGCAGTGCCCCGGCGTTCATAACAATGAGGAAAGCTTGTGTTAATTCCCAGAATTTCTGTTTCGAAACAAGGGGTACCTGAAGTAGCGGTTGGGCCCTTCATTAAAATATGAGAGTGTACTGGGACATGCTGTGGGATAGTCATTATTGAAATGTAGTTGAAGCGTTGATAGTATAAATACCGGGAGGCTGGTGGAGTTGCAGTGCTCTGTATTGTGTTCTATTAGGAAGGTGTCCCATATTTGGTAATTTAATTACCTTATTTCCTCTGAATAAGTCGAAAAGTAGAATGGTCGTGATTGATGAACTGTAAAGAAGAAAATGATAGGAAAGAGTCGTTTCCTGTTATAAGGCACTGCCCCATTTTGTGTGTGTGAGACTGAGAATCGCACAAATCTCTGCTACTACAGCCGGTCTCTTGACCGAGATTCGAAGTCGGAACCTTCAGAATGCAAACTATTATTGCGTCACATATCACAAATAGGCATATCCTGTCAAAAACCCGTTGCTTTCTGACTCAGATGAGAAGAGTGAGGATCCTCAATACAAGCCTTACCGCTGTGTTAGCCTGCTGGGTGAACTATAAACTGTGCTTTCGTCTGCTTTTACATTTATGGTTCCGGCCGTGAAGTCCCATAAATTTATGAGATGTCAAGGCTCCCACATTTTCTAGATAACCGGCTCACAGGTGGCTATGATGTTGTCAGCCTTATGCTCCGGCCGCCGTTTACCTCCAGGAACATTCCTGCTACTCATATCTGTTAGGAGCTCAGTCTACCGCAGGGTCATAATGCGGATGGAAAGATTAGGTAAATTCAGTGGCCTCATTGGGAATCGAACCCGCGACCTCCCGGCTTGTAGCATAGTGACTCAAGTAACTACGCTGCCGTGTGCCCAGGATAATGAACGGGCCTTTAAAGTGTTAGTTTCAGACTACGAATAGAAGAGGTTACTTGCGTAATCTGGGAATAGATGGAGAAAATGCTAAAACGGAAACTTGTAGAGTGCGACTATGTGTGCTGGACTGAACAGTCTCAGTAGAGGGGTCTTATGAACACAATAGTGAAAATTCGGTTTCCATAAAAACATTGGAGATTTTTTTACTAGATGAGTGACTATAGGCTTTTGTATACGGTCCGCGTTCCAAGGAGCCTGTTAATTGCGTTGTTACTTAGTGCTTTCTCTCAGAGAAATAAATCAAACGGAAAATATCTTTCATCGCTTCAAAATTAGTGAAATGAACATTTGCTAAATACTGCGAAGCAGAAATTTTGGGGAAACAGCTCCACACGCCTAATCCTCAGAAGGAGAAAGTGGTGAGGGGTCAGAATTAACTCCGGCCCCCTTTACTACCCAATATAGAGAGTGAGTGCCAGCAGAGTTTTCTTAACTTGTCGCTATGAACAAAATTCCTATTTCTACCGATAGTCCAGCCAATTGTGAAGCACTGAGAACGATGACCTGTTTCAGAATATAATAATTTATTGTGCCTATTTGATTTGTGTAAAATGTAATGGCACAGCTTGGATACTGTCACGTGTGTCCGGCGTAACGTGAGTAATAATTGTGGATTCTAGATTTGATGATTTGGTTTATTTGACATCACTATCAAAATTACACTCGACTATAACAGATCACACATTCAACTCCTTCTGGATAACGAATTCCTCTCGATGTTGTTCTGTTTATTTCTCGAAAGCACCCTGAATCAATTCTCTTCTGACTTCACTTCTGAACTGACGGTTTCTCAACTGGCCTCCTTCTATCCCCACTGGGAGGTTGGGATAGGAATCACCTCCTTGAAGAGTTCTGATTTTCATATCCGTGGTAACAGACTGCTTAGAAGCCGTTACCGTGGATATGCCTTCAATAGTCCCATCAAAACCCAGAGTAACGGTGCATTTCGTGTTACCACGGGAACGCGCTCCGCGAAGTCTCGCCCAAGAGATGGACGGGTTGCAGCTTTCAGGCCGCACGTCGTAATACGATTACATGTCACTCAAACTTGTATATGACGTGAAGAAGCACCCAGAAAGTTAAGACGGATTTGGGCTAATTTTATGAAGCCTTAGTCAAAAAAAGGCAAGAGTCGGCATAGCGACTGGATATAGGCTGGACGACCGAGAGATCGGCGTTCGAGTCCCGGTGGGTGCAAGAATTTACACTTCTCCATGTCCTCCAGACCAGCTCTGACTTCCACCCAACCTCCTATCCCAAGGGTACCGCAGGCTCTTTCCTCGGATGTAAAGCAGCCGCGGCGTGAAGCTGACCATTCACCTCCAGTTAGTGCCGAGGTCTAGAAAATGTGGTTCCATACATCCACTCCCACATACGCCTTCATGGCGTAGTGCTTAATTAGATAAGCGCAGGGGCAACTACCTTTTTTACCTTTTAGTCATAAAAAGAGTTATGCAAATATGGACAAATATTGCGCCCTAATACATAACCACGTATTTCATGTTAGTTGCAGCCATACTAATTGTTGTCATTTGTTGGGGTATAGTTCACATTCTCTCCAGCATCTTCGTCAGATGAAGAGTTACATACTTCGTGCGAAATCATTGTGCTCTCCGCAGGGCCTCAGTATCCGTATCAGTAGTGCGAGATGGTAGGATAGACGTATCATACTCTCTTCAGTACCTCGGTTGCCCAGCACTACCCATTTGTGCTAATGTTCACATTCAAACAACTCCCAGGTAAAGCAAGAATAAAGCTGAAATATATGAAGCCCTTCTCCCGGTCAATTCTGGTACTCCTGTGTTTACGCATGCGTAAAGGTGAAGTTCACGCTTTGTGTAGAACAGTGAGCGCGAATGTTAAATATACAAGTACATTTCCACGGTTCCTTATAATCTGAACTACACGGAGTTGTGTGGTCAGTTTTATGCTATGACGGGTTTTATTCATTTGGAAATAGCTTCTGGAACCCCGAAAGAAATCGAATAAAAATCAAATGCAGTAATATAAACAAAACATAAATAAAGGCCTTTAACGTATAAATTATCTCGTTCTGAAGAACTGTGACGTAATTCTTTTCATAATCCAATATGTGCACAACTTAAAAATTTAGCTCTGATACTCCCTATTTCATTTTAAATTCATAATATTTGGGGTTTGTATGATTGCGAGCCGAGATATCTTAGTCTGACTCTCGGCTGCAAACCAGTCATTCTTTCCCAACAAGTGTAGGGGTTTTATCTCTTTGTCACTAGGTTCAGACCGTCTGAGGAGCCCTCCTAGCCGATTAACCGACGAGTTTGCCCAGAAGTTAAGCCACTGTAGTGTGGACTATGACGTATCACCTCTATATAGCGTCGAGGTTACGAATCCTAAAGTCGTGACTCCACTCCCCCGTACCACAGTTTGGCATGGTGGTTATGCAAAGGAGCATTATGTTTACGGGTACATGTGATGTAATTTCTACATTAAGAATTAATATAACCAAATTTTGAATGTGGCGGTGTAAAGAAATATCCCCATCGTTCTGAGGATCAAATCTTAAGCGGCAAGCCCATAATGAGACAGCCAAACAGTCTGGTATTACCATATCCGGTAATTATCCAATTGGCAAGCACCAGCGATAATTGATGTGGGTGTGTACTCATGTATTAAGACAAACAGATAATGTAAATTAAGTACCTATAATTTTCGATAGCCTCTGTTAAAGTGTAGTCGCCTCTTATATTTGTTTGTCGGGAAATACATTAATCTGAACATGGGGGTTGCTCATTGTAGACCTCCCGCTCTATGCCTGAGATGGAAGGGAGTAATTAAACATCTGAGACGACGGTCATACTCTCGGTGGAATTCGAACCCGCAATCGAGTAAGCGTGACTAATAATATAAGTTCAACCGTCAACGCAACAACGTTTATTACTTTCAGTTATACTACATGTTTCGACCCTTAAGGTTTCATCTTCAGGTGTTTTCAGTTACATATTATTAATTCCTGAATTGCAAAGTGAGATTCCTATATTCCTGTTTACATACACAGGCCATAAAGAGCTACACTCATGTTTATTTACATAAAACTTACTGGATATTGATTTATATGAGACTAAATATTAAACTTAATATTTTTTGATTAAGCTAAAATTAGTTTAAAAAACTGATTTAAAATCGTGAGCTATGATCGGTTTCGTGTCTTGAGCTGTAATAGACCTCATTTAGTCTTCTCAAATTCTTCTATTATTTGTTGTGCCACCTCAGTGTGCTATTATTACAATGCTCAACTTTCTTGAGGACTAATGATCATATTTTTATGCATTCTCCTTCCGTAATGACTGGATCCATGGTTAATGTTGTGTTTTTATATTGTCTAGTTTGTGTGGTTATACTTGTTGCTGCGTTGTCTAGTATGCCACGAAATGATGTAAACAACAATATAGGGATCTCACATTGCAATCCAGTAAGCTAATGTGTAGCTGGAAACACCTGAGCCGGTCACAGTAGTTGTGCGGTCTAAGGCTCGGACGCTGGGATCGTGGGTTCGAGTCCCATACAAGGCATGGATGTTTGGTGTGTGTATGCGTTTATTCTGTGTTTATGTTGCCCTGTATGTAGGTAGAGGCCTTGCGACGAGCTGAGCACTCGCCCAAGGAGTCCTACCGTCTGTGAAAAATGATTACGGAACTGAATAAGAGGTCAAAGCCCTGAATGGGCTGGAAGAGCTATTGGGAGATGGGGCTTCAAAAGACTTCTACCTGAGTCTGAAATCTGAAAATTCTCCAAATCATTCTGATAAGGCGAAACGTTATTCGCACTTTTTTTTTTCCTCACGGAAAGAAAAGAAGTTTTAAGAGATTAACATATCCGCGTGTTTCCCCACTTCACTTTATAAGCCGCTTGCCTTACGAAATTTGGTATAAGCATTATGTCATTAGAGAATTATATTCATAGTCATCCAGTATTCAATACGTTATGTATATCTATTGTCACTGAAGCAACGAGATGCTGTAGTCACTACGCTTCATCCATATGGTACCAGCAGTTCCCCTTAGCATCACAAAAGCCAGCCACTTACATGCATATTTACATATGTGGAACAAAATGAAGTTGTCGCACCCGTGTAATGTGTGAGCCTACTGCATGTTTATAAGCTAGAAGGCTTACAGACCCAGTAACGGAGTGTGAAATACAGAAAACAGGAAACGCATAGACCTGTAGGCTATTAGAGTACTCCAGTTCGTAACACCCAATGGAACAGCTGTGAGAGGGTGTAATTGATTTCCATATCTGACTCATGCCGTGTACCCCTCCCATTTCTCGAATGAAGACTGTGTGGACACCTACACGTATAAACCTACAGCAAATATGTATAAAGGTTTTGCCTTACCGTTTCTTTCTGAACTATAACCAAAAACTCTGAAACTGAAGCTACCGCCCTACTTCTCACATTATCAATTATTTTTATACTTCGTTTACTATATCTACTTTCTCAGTTTAAACTGAACAAAATGAAAACATAGTGCATAGTTCAGTAGTCCACCTAGCCACCCTTCCAGTGAGTGCTGAGGCTCTATTCCTGGGGGTATGTATTCCAGACGTGGAAAGAATATGGAGCTTTATATCTATTTCCCCATACTTCTTAATGGCGCGGTGCTTAATCTAAGGAACAGCGTTACCTTCTTGTTACACAGATTTGTCTGTCCATCAGACAGTCTGCAGGTTTCCTGTTCCAATCAATATTGATAATGGATTTCAGTTACTTTTATTGTGAATGTTCTACAGCAGGCATGTCCAACGCGTCGATCGCGGGACGATTTTTGGTCGATCTCATAGGCCTATAAACTATACGTGAAAAGCATGTAAATTCACTTGTAATATAATATGATTACATTCATATTTTGAAGGGAAAATACCTATTAGTCATTCCTATTTTTCTGTTCTTATGTAGCTTACGTGAAAATTGCTTTACACTTGTGTTAAGTGAACCGTGGGGAAGTCCCTACTCTATCATTATCACGTGAACTCTTATTTCTACCAATAGTTTTGCTTTAAGCGAGGTACGATGATAGGAGGGGGTTGTAGATCACTGGCAGTTTTGACACTAAAAAGTCGATCACAACCTGTTTGAAGTTGGACATGCCTGCCCTACAGTAAAATGCAAATATATCGGGTTCTGAGAGCTTCTGACGATGACATCCACTGTGTGTTCTTTAGAATACTAGACGATGGACAAAGACCAAAGCAAAGTAATCCCGAATAAGGCACGTCTAACGAATTACAGTCCATAATCCTATACTACTCCCCCCCCCCCACACTAACATCTTTACATGACCGTTCCCTTAAGTAAGCCTCTGCGACACTGGCTTAACCTTTCTTTCAGGGCACTTGACCACGAGACAGCGATATATATATAAATATATTGTTACTATCGTAGTCGGTATAGCGACTGGCTAAGGGCTGGGCGACCGATGGGTCGAAGTTCGAATCGAGATAGGGTCAAGAATTTTCTCTTCTCCACGTCGTCCAGACCGGCTCTGGGGTTCACCCAACCTCCTATCCAGTGGGTACCGTGGGCTCTTTCCTCGAAGGTAAAGCAACCGGAACGTGAACCTGACGATTCACTTCCAACTAGTGCCATGGTCAAGAAAATATGGGCCTATACATCGACTTCCCCATACGCCTTCATGGCGTAATGCTTAATTAGTTAAGCACAGGGACAACTGTACCTTACTTTACCTAGATCCAATTTCCAGCATTGGAACCAAAATGACCGTCTGGGGGTCTCGTGGGAGATACTGAAATTTCCTTTCTTAAAGTTGCTTACTCATGACACGGCGTACCCTCAGAGACGTTTTAGACGAACAGGACCTGTGTCTCCCTTACTCATACAACTCGCTACATGTTTGTTCACTGTACATGAAACCTACGTGTATATACGTGTACATTCGTAACGGTCCGTCGTAATAAAGTCAATGCATCATTTCATTTATGGTGTATTCAACGACACTGTCAGCAGTCCAGACTAAATGGCGTCTGATGGTTGGAAGATTAATAAGTCATGAGTTGGATAGTTGTGGACATGGCCTATTTCAAAATACTTTCACGTGTAGGGGGCTGTTCGTGCGTGACTTATAAGACGGGTTTAGAATTAGATGTTTGGATTTATTGCACCTTATACATACATTCACAACTCGGAACTACAGGCAATACAGCGCTACTGCTGATCTACACACTTTACACTGTTGCACACACACACTACTGTTCTCAGTCTTCACTAGTCATATCCTGGCAACGGATTTATAAGTCTCACTGTCAATTCAAATCACACACGGAGTCTTCCTTTCTTGCCATTATCCTGCAGCTGCCAATCCCGAACACTCGACTCAGTTCAATTCCTCTGTTCCCAAACTCATATCCTGGCAGGCTGGCGTCTCGCAGCCTCACTTTCACTTCAGACTCGGCTACTGTTCTGCTCTGCTGAACACTTTGCACGGACCACGCAGAAAACAGCGCCTCTATTGTTGAGAAGGCTTGTATACTGATTTGTTGCCTCGCAATGGATGTCCTATTGTTGCGCGCGTACCCTGCAAGGGATTGTGTTTACCGAGTCCTTGCCTAACAATGGATCTGTACGTCACAATACTATACCGCGAATTGTTTGGAGGGACCAAGCAGAACCAAGAGAAACCGCTCTAAGATTAGTCGATGTCCTGCCGTTGCGTGTGTCTCGACACCATCGGTAATTTTAATTCATATCCTTGCCGATAGAGTGCATAGGTCTATTTCAGAAACACAGATACTGCATTATTCGGTAACTCTGTTACCAAAGGCGTATCTGCAACTAAGTAGGCACGAAAAAATAATGGTGGTTTCGAAATTATGAATAAGTTGCTTGGGAAGAATTTGAATTTGATCAGAGCACATGCAAGGAGGCAGGTTGCCTCAAGGTAGTGTCAAGAGAAAGCTATGTACGTCCTTGTTCCTTAATTTTAAAAATAATTTCAGAATCTGTTCTCTCCCTATCATAAATTGTATTAATATGCGTGCTATTGTAGTAATGCTGTCCGTGATGATTACAGCAAGAGAGGGCATATAAAGTTAGCAATGTACAAATTCAGACCTAGATTAAAGTTTACAAAAATGGATACATTTGCGTTTATAATATCTGTTAAAACCAACGTAAAACAAAATCTCCAGAGCAGAAGTTGTAAACGTTCATTAGCAACACACAGAAAGCGAGAAGAGCACAACTCTGTACTAAAGTGTTGGAAAAAGCGTACTGCAGCCTCGTGATTTTGTAAAACGAAGCTTTTTATTCGTGGCAGTATCCGGCGAGCTCTCACCCATTAACCTCTCACCTCTCCCTCCTCACTACCCCAAACCCGAATCACTCCCAACTCTACATTTTATGGACCCAATTTGCTATTAACGCTTTTGTGGAAAACACCCGTGCTATGTGCTGCAACGAGCCGGGGGTTAGGGGGTGAGGCTGAATTGGATGTGTGTATTTGTGGGAGTGAGATACAGCGAAAAGAGAAAGAGAAAGAGGGGAGGGAGAAGCGAATGGTACAAATCTGTCGAAATTGAGCAGTTTTTGCCAACGACACAAAACAAGAGAGAGTGCAACATGGGCCCTACATGAACTGCGGATGGTGAACTATAATTGTGACACAAGTACAAACGGACATAACAACAGAAAACGATAATTTTCAATGAATGAGGCGTATGGACTATTGTAGTTGAACGAAGCTTAATATTTCCGTCACCATAGCTTAGCGATATGATCCCCTGTCTTTTCGAGATCTACACTGTTAACATGGCAGCCTAGTTTACCCTAGACAGTTCAGCTTTATTTCTTTATTCATTTAATATATTTTTCTTTAATTCGCTTATTGGGGGAGGGGGCTGGAATCCAACTGGGTCTACTCGGCACGGCGGCCACTGATTGGCCTATTGTAGCCTGCCCCGGGTGATTATGATGATGGAAAATTTGGTGCAATGAAGAATGGCAGGAGAAACCGAAGTCTTCGGAGAAAACCCGCCTCAGTGCCACTTTTTCCACCACAAATCCCACTTGTCCAGACCCGGGATCGAATCCTGGCCGCCGCGGTGGGAAGCCAGCGACTAACCGCTTGAGCTATGGCGCGGCCATTCATTTAATATTTATTTTTTCTTAGATCACAACTGTAAGAACTGCAAGGTTGTAAATAGTTTCGAATGAAATGAAAATATGAATATTGTCACGTGTAAGGGGGGTACGCGTGCAGAAAATAAGGGGTTCTAAATCGGATGGTTGGATTTATTGGCACTTCGGTTACAAGTTCTCTTAATCACGTTCAATTTTAACGCTATCGCTGTTCTACCCACCTTCAGTTCACCGTTGCATACGCACTAGGATTCTCCGTCTGCACTAGTCGTCTCCTGGCAATTGATCTCAACACAGAAACTAGCACTTAAATCACTACGAGGTCTTCTTGTAATTTCGTCTTCAATCACTCTGTACTTCTCTGTCCTAATCTTTACTCAGATAATCTTCACAATTCACTAAGAACATGTTCCATTCTCATCCTTGTACTCTCAACTGCTCTGCGCTGCACTAATCTAAGTTACAACAAAGCCTTGTTATATAGGCTCCGCACGGACCACACAGAAAACACAAGTCACATCATTTCTATCTCGCCAGTCAATTTGCGCGCTGGCTGCTGCCTAGCAACAAGCTAAAGCATTTGTCCACTGAGACACAGTTTCCATTGCTGCACGTTGGAACGTGTTTACCGAGCCGTTGCCTAGCAATGCTTTCCCCAAATCAGTTAGACATGGTCGGAAAGAAAGAAATCGAGACCCGTTTTAAACTACTGTCTAGGCATTCTTCTGTATTAACTTAGGACAGCTAAGAAAAGCCACATATATGCCACCTAGCGCTCTACCTGTGCGAAGATCCCGGATCACCCCCCCAAAGGGCTACAGTCCCCGCCTCCTATCTGCTATAGTTTACTTAGTCCACTTCCTGTTTCTCATATCCAGTGCTCTCCTTAGAAGTACTTCGAAATTCTATTCTACCCTCAGACAGAGAATTCACATCCATAAAAAAACAGATAGTATAATAGTTTTGAGTAGTCCAGTATTCTGGTTCTTAGAAGAAAATGTAAAATTTCATAATTGAATGTTGTAAACACAACTCGAGCAGAGTCTGCTCCTAATTTAGAACCCAGTTTTATAAACACACCTTTCTAGCTTTCTGTACCTTCTTCAGGGAAAGAAGTAGACCTATGAAGTCACAGTACTCTGTGAGTGTCCACGCGCTCGTTTTTGTGCGCAAGCGCGCCTGCCTGCTGTTCCTTTCGGCTTTTGAAGCAGCTATAAGCTTTTATAAGATTTGTTATTGTGCATTTGGAGGTCGCCACAAAGTCGTAATTTCTAATTCCCTGTAGTCAGTAACAACAAAACGGCGGTTGCAGATTTTGTAATATAGGAGCGATAATAACGTCACTTAATTAAAGGCCCCGAAATAATTTGTGGTAATATAATTTCGAAAAAAATGCAACTTTTATTACGGTAATCTTTTTACAGAATGTAAGCTAACAACAAGGTAGAAATTCGAAAATATTTTTAACCCTTTGTCTTTACTTCAATAATTAATAAAGTATTAAAACTAGGCAAGTGAAATCTGATATTCAGGTAGATCATGAACGTAACTACATATCGTTAAGGAATACTGATTGTAAGTCAGCAATTACGAGCATGGCAACGTGAGAAAATTTGAGATTATGCCCAAGAAATTTAAAGTAGACGATCTTCATAGTCACACCTATCAGAATTTAAATTCCAACAAAGAGAGAATCTGTTCTTGATTAATGAGTCTTCACAGATGATGATGATGATGATGATGATAATAATAAATGTGATGTGTAATGTGAAGTATGCAGTAGGAAAATATGCTTAATCATTTCCCTTGAATACTCTTTGTTTATTGGAGTAAACTTTACATAAAAATTCTGAACTTGGGAAATGAAGTTAAGAAGAAAGGTAATGGTGTGATTAAGCAGTAGATTACGAGGGCCTACAGGGAGGCGTGGAAGTAAATTCCGCAGATTCTAGGCGCCATACTAGAAAGACCTATGTATAGACTTGATTATCAATTTCACGCTGCTGTTCGTTTGCAAAGACCGCCTCTGTGGTCTAGTGGTCAGAGTTCCTGGCTACAGATCCAGAGGTCCGGGTTCGATTCCCGACGCTACCAGATTTTCTGAGAAGTAGTGGGTCTGGAACGGAGTCCACTTAGCCTCGTGAGAATAATTGAGGAGCTATTTCAAGGAAATAGCGGCTCCGGTCTAGAAAAAAGATATTAACGCCCTGGGGATCCGTTGCGCTAACCACGCGACACCCTCTATCTGCTAAAGTTGGCACTAACTTCGAAGACAAACGGCGGTCACTCTGTCGGTCTAGTTCGCTTGCGGACTACAGATTGCGGAGTTTCTTTTTCGTTTGCATCCGAATTTCAGGCATCACTTGGATAGGAAGTTGCATGAGTGACGAAGTTATTTTAGAAAATGTGCGAATAGAAAATCTCTACACTTGCTGAGGTCTGAACCACGGCCATCCAGTAAGCAAAATGTCACTTCCATGACTTAAGTTTTACATTTCATATTTGAAAAACCACAGCGTTCTTTCATATTTCGACAAAAAATATATTTTTAACGTGAACATCAAAGTCGATTTAACGACAGAAAGTCAAGCTTTCGTTCGGTAGGTGTCCGACCTGAAAAGCATATTGTCTTAAAGTAGGCCACGGTTTCCACAACCTTCCAGATTATCATTCACTATTGTTCTTCCAGTTGACGCTGTTTAATTTGGGAGTATGATAACATAGAAATAAATGACAGACGAAGCCATCCCCGAAGATAAATATCAGGCTGTTAAAATATCTGAACATTTGAGAGTAAAACTCCAAGCATCTTAAACCTCTGTGTCACCAGCTTCACCATCCGACTACTTTGACTCCAGGGGAACAGCCTTGGTGTTAACTAGATGAGAAACCGGGTGGGCCCCGTTGTCAGATTAGGAGTAGTGATTATTGGTGCCCCTGTAATAAAAAAAGCTCTCTCCACCAGAAAATGACTAATCACTTTTTGGACGCAGTTACTCCATACATACTAAAATGAAAGTATTCAGTGCGAAGTATGTCTCAGTATTAACACTGTAAATTTGGAAAATACAACTTGAAACATGTACGTGTATAATATCACGTATCTTATAATAGGCCACTACCATTGCCACCCCTTTCAAATCATAACTCATGGTCATCAACCTATATTCCCCCCCCCACCTTGGCACTACGGCCCCAGTGGGCCTAGGCGTACCTCCATGAACTTCTCCGTTCACTTAGGTTTTTCTAGATCTTACACATTCGGTAGGACTCCTTGGGCGGGTGATCAGCTCGTCGCAAGGATCAACCTATATTACTTGATGTTATATAAGCTGAGAATCTTATTTTCTATCTCTCGCTACGGCTCTACAGCCCTTTGGACTTTGGCCGCTTTTTCAGTTTCTTAATCCTATACACAGTCGGTCGGATTCCTTGGACGGGGGATCAGCCTGTCACAAGGCCGTTACCTACACACAGAATAAACGCACACACAGATATCCATGCCTTGAGTGAGATTCGAATCCACGATCCCAGTGTTCGAGCAGGCGAAGATGGTTCATGCCGTAGATCACGCAACCACTGGGACCGGCTAGAATTTTGTAAGTCCATTGAATATTCCAAAAAGTGATCAGTTAAATACTTAGTTTACAAATCCGCGCCATAGCTCAAGCGGTTAGTCGCTGGCTTCCCACCGCGGGTCTGGTCAAGTGGGATTTGTGGTGGACAAAGTGGCGCTGGGGCAGGTTTTCTCCGAGTACTTCGGTTTCCCCTGCCAGTCTTCATTCCACCAATTGCTGCACAATCACCCTCACCTATCATCTGGGGCTGGTACAATAGGCCAGAAGTGGCCGCAGTACAAGGGACTTAGTCCCACCCCACTAGCAAAAAAAATAAATAAATAAAAAAGCTGATCCCTTCTTGAGAAGCCATCAATTGTGCAGCTACTCAAGAATTTCCCATCATTTTATGGAACCCGAAAGTTCATGACCGTGTTCACAAGAGCCAATCACCGGTCCCTAGCCCGAGCCAGTTCAATCGAAGCCATACCATCCCATCGTATCTCTCTAAGACCCTTTTTAATATTGTCCACCCACCTACACCTTTGTCTTCCCAGTGGTCTCTTTCCTTCTGGCTTTCCTAGCAATATCCTCTGTGCATTCCTTTTCTCCCCCTTTCTTGCTACATGCCCTGCCCACCTCATCCTCCTTGACTTGATCATTCTAATTAAATGCAATGTAAATCCAGTGCACATTGCAGTTGACAGTGTATCGCTCCCAAACATGGGTCAGACTGCAACTGGCGTCTGTGTTTATACAAAAACGCGTAGCAGTTGGGACACAATGTCGTAATGAGTGCATTCATCAGTCGAAAGCCGCGCTCCCTTTTCTCTCGCTTTAAACGAATTGGAAGGGGAGGGGGCTGCTTGATTGGTCCCGTTTGTCATGAGGGACAGCCTTGTCGTGCCCCACGCAACCTGTCGCAGATCCATGCGCTGTGGCAAAGTGTTTCACTGTTACATATTTTCAAACCATTAACTCAAAGTCACTGATAGATTAAACGCGGGTTCATTTCCAAAGGGCCGCCTTTTCTCGCTGTACTATCTCCCCTTTTGTGGCGGCAAATGATATCGTGGCCTTAACAAGGGCCGTGTTTTCTCACAAATCCAATTCCCATCCCGTGACATATTGCGGGCCTGAAGAGGGCCGTTTCCGTACCCACCGTTCATATTGTTGTGGATCTCTGTGGAGTGTCTTTGCTCTCGGTTCTTCTCCTGTCTCTCGTCGGATCTGAACTGCTCTTGTCTCTTATCTTCTACGTGTACCGCTGAGAGAACACCTTGTCGAAGGGTTCTGTTTCGCATGTTAGCTAGAATATTTGTAAGAGGGTCTATTCGTTACCGTGGGAACTCAACAGTTCTGTCACTGTTGTCTAGACAGTTTATTACGTAGTTGTCTTTCCATGTATTTGTTCCGCTGAAGTATGCGTTCCCATTGCAGCCGTTGCGCAACGATGGACGTTTAATTGAGGAGATTCTTTAATGCAAAATTAGCGACTCCGGCCTAGAAAACCTAAATTAACGGCCGTGTAGATTCTTTGCGCTGATCACATGACGCCCTCTAGTTGGCGCTAACTTCGCCGACAAGCGGCGGTCGCTCGGTCGGTATAGTTCGCTTACGGACTAAAGCCACGGAATTTTTATCTTCTTTGGCTATTAAGGCTCCAATTTACCCTCGTTTTGGTCTCAAGATTATAACAGGTGTCATCCTACAAATTATAATTAGGCAATACATTCATAATTTCCTGTCTCTCTTGCCGAGAAAATGAATCTATGTTGCATAACAAAGAGGTCTACAATATTCAGAGCAGATGCACCAATTACTCCCCGAGTCTTCGGATGATAAGATTACGAGGTGTATCGAGCGGTTTGTAGAATGAAAATTACAAGGGGAACCGAAGTACCCGGAGGGAACTCAACCCAATGCCACTACTTCCATCACATACTCTGATGCAGGATCGAACCTCTGAAGCAACCGTTGGAAGATGTATTATTCTCTTTAAGTTCCAGTGCTCCACGAAAAATGTGAATCCCTATTGTGCTGCCAGCACCGGAAGTTCGAGAACCACTGGTTTAGAGTCTTAAGCATTTTCTTTCCCCAGATATTGTCATCCAGTGTTTAGTATTACGTCCACATATTACAAAGTCCCAGGCTTCGGATTTCGACCCGGAGATTTTCTTTACAGGTTCTCGATGTTTTCTTTTAGTCCTTCCAGACAAAAGCTTAACTTCCTTTTAAAGTCGACAACAACCAAGGAAACAGGGATTATATTAATACTCTTCCAATATAGGAACTGTCTTCGGAAGCTTAAAAATAGACAAAAAATTACCTAATTTAAAATGACTTTCTTAGACATCATTATGGAGTTCATGTTAGCCTTTACTAGCCACGGACGTAGTCTCCATTTCTCTGCCGTCATACGAGCCGGTCTAGGCGCTGTGATTCAAATAAGTAGTTCGGTTTATTTCCCACGTCGCTTGTAGTACGTCCCAGTGTACAATATTGGAGTTTCTGTGCTGATATTCAGTAGAATTGAATGTTATTCTGCTATTTGAAGTGATTCTGAAAGAATTAACTGAGACAAAAGTCACGAAGCAACTTTCCGTACTCATCGCAAACATCTATTACATGGAAGCAAACTTATTTGCAGAGAAAGAAATTCGGTGGTAGGAAACAGAGGTGAGAACATTAAAGTCGAACATAAACAGAATTGCTAGATGTAGAATATTTTATTACTTTCTGATTGTTAGAGGGTTCATAGAAAATATATGAGTCATACCAGCTTCAGACTTTATTTATCGACAAATTACGTTACAGCGATAATAGGGCGGATTATATTTAATCTCAAGTTATAATAGGACTACATAAATACGCGTGTTTTCAATGCACACACGGTAAAGTAGTATATATGTATATAATAAGTTAGACACTCACTCATGGAGCTGAGCCCTTCCCGAGAAGCCGCCGATTGTGCACCTACTCAAGAACTTCCCAGCATTTTATGGAACCCGAAAGTTCAGCACCGTGTTCACAAGAGCCCTTCAGCGGTCCCTATCATGAACCAGATCAATACAATCCTTACCATCCAATCCTATCTTTCTGAGATCATTTTAATATTGTCCACCCACCTACAGATTGGTCTTCCCAGTGGTCTCCTTCCTTCCGGC